>NW_008752146.1:16977-22693 GCF_000715545.1 Opisthorchis viverrini | reverse complement strand
TGGCCACTACCAGTGCAGTCAGTTTCCGAATCTCTGTGCAGACTCAGCACTACTGTGATGTGTTAGCCTGCGATGGACTGCAAAGGCGAGGTGTCAATAACTGCTTCTTCTCAATCCAAAAGCCAGTTGCTCAGTGCTAAAAGAATGTACCTTTTTACTCTGTGCAATCCAACCAGGCCACGTGCTTCCTCGTGTTGCTTCCCCCATCTCCCACTACAAGCACTTCCCGCAGTCCACCAAGGAATGCGGAGGCACTGATGGAGTATCCGACTGCGGGAGTCCATGAACTTCCGTCAATAAATGTCACTCAAGCACTTCTTAGGGGCATGCCAAGTTCTGGCTGTATCCGGCCTCCAGCCGCCTACGCCAATAATTGGGTTGATGCGGCTTCCCCAACTGCTCGATATTCTCATACTGATTTTTGTTCGGCTACTCAATACACTTTACATATTTCAACCACCGGGAGCTGATAAGTACCGCGACCCCACAAGAATCCGTCTATCCGCTTTAGCTTCCACGCATTTTTCAACTGCATTATGCCATCTTTCCTTTCCAGGTGTAGTGACCCACCTGTGCTATTTCTCACCCCCATGGCTGCTTCGACGGACATAGAAAAAATTCACCGTCAAAGCGGCAATCATGGAACTTCCTCATCCTCAAATTCAGATCGCCCCGAAGATTCTTCCCGGACTTTGAAGTGTACCGTGAAAATCTACTGCCGTATCTCAGTCCCCCAAATAAACCACCCAATTCTAATCGGCAAATCTGGCCGTCCTTCGGCATCTATCTGAACGCACCATCAGCTCCTTAAACCATTCACGCCAAATACCTGGTAAAACTGAAAACCCAAACCTGGCGCTCCAAAATCTTGACTTCTGTCAGGTTCTGCCCTCTGCTATGCACGCACTGTTTATCTGAATTCCGCTTTCAAATGTCGCTGAGTAACCTTCAGCAGAAACGAGGGTAATTGCAACGACTGATTGTTTAGTTGAGTAAATCCAAACCAGAGTCTCACAGGCGTACGCCGACACTTAGATGGGTCAGATCGCTCAAAGGATATGGACAATTTTGACGAAATGTTACTACTGAAAGCGGGTTCAGTGGGGTAGATTGAACAAGAAAAAACATTTGGAATTTGGGACGGAAAAGGGAAACCAAAAGGTTGTGGCAATATTGACATTCACTGCAAGGCAAGCTCCAAAACAAGCAGTGTGTGCCAAAGCAAAGCGAACATACTCATCTAATTTGTTACGTCTGACGAACATAAGGCATAAAAACGTTATGCTAGCCACCCGGGTGGATTTTACATTGGACAGCACGTAGATGTGGTATCCCATCTGAAGAATGCTGCATTGCGTTAAATCTGTTAATATTTCCTTTCGTGCTTCTTCTCGTGCATTGGTAGCGACATGAGGATCGGCGTTGGTCGGTGACCTTGAAACTTCGCTTGCATGAGCAACAGCGCTAAAGCGTGCACCTGAATTAGAACAGCTCCTCTCTAAAATTGGAAACTTAGAAAACATCGTAGTTTCGGCGAAATTGATTGTGACTTATTCCCGGTGAATGGCGTCAAGGCAAGTCGCGTCCTAGAGGCAAACCCAAACTTTCTCTGAAATAACGGCTTGCAAAAAGAAAACAGTAAATTGTGTTTTAATTGTAATTATTCGGACCCTTTAGATCAACCCATGTGGCCGCAGTTTTATCAGAAGTTGTTTAAACAAGCTCGTAGTCCACTGTGGCGGCGGAATTTGTGTCTTACTGGCTAGTGGTGGTTTGGAAAATTGTCTCTACGAAAGCGGTGGGAAATTTCAAGGAAAAGCTCGTTTTTCGCATGTTTTCTCACGTATTGGATTTAAAAATAATCTCACAACGACGTAGACAATAATCACGCCTAAGCTGTCGGCGCAAACTCAAACTAGAGAGTTCATTCGCCACCTGGATATGGAAAATTCTTCCATGGTTTCGGAAAGCGTCCCGCCGAAGCCTAGGAATTCGTCACAGCTAGTAAGTTTTATTTTGGTAGTCAGCATATGTTAGATCTGTCTTAAGGCAAGAGTTGACTTCACCGATATACCGAGCCACCAAGACTGCCGTTGGGTGAAATTTTGGCTTTGTGGGCAGAACGGGCAGACGACACAATAAGATGGACACTGATCATAAGCCCTTGCACAAATTAAACGGACTGAATTGGTCTTGGAGGTGACATGCTTGTCTGGGAAATATTAGAGATATAGTGATCTACGGGAAGCTATCAGACTGGGAATGGTGGTCGCGGTACCGCCATCGCGGCGCCGTACTTCGGTTTGTGCCCCGTACATGAGCATCTTGGATGAGTCTTTTATGGTTATCATTTTAGTTAGGATAGTCTTCGGTCTATCGAGAGCTCGCGGTAGTTCATTGCTGCCATTCAGGCGAGGTGATAAGACAGCCATGCCCATATTCGGGCCTCAAAAAAGGGTAAATTTCCGAAAGGTTTGCTAGAAAGCACTTTGGTGTGAGTTAGAATACCTCCCGAAATTATCGAAACTCAAGTTATCACAAAGTTTGACCGCCTCAATGGCGCGACGCTGCCAGGTTTAAAAGCGGTAATCGACATTAAGGCATGCGATCGATGCGAACTAGAGTTGGCATATGTGATTATGGGGTACTTGCATTGACTAGATTGTGCGCAATCAACGTGGCTCAGAGCTTGTAGAGATATGAGATCAGAGATACTTGGTGTTGCTTCGTGTTTGTACGATGAGTTGGCTTCAGAATGGAACTTTTACAGCCTGAGGAATAGCGTGGAGCCTTGCAAAACCAGCTGCGTCCGGGGTGTCATATCAAGTGTATTTGGTGAGCCTCTGGTAGCATCTCTTGCTCTTCTATCGTTGATTATGATAATTATGTAATCATTTAGTGTGTAATTTGTACACACAGTATCACGTTAACATAATGGTGTTTATTTCAAAGGGTATGTGGCGTACCGTCAATCATGATCAAAAGATTACACTCGGAATAAAACATGAGTTTGTTCGCGGTTGCACGTAATGGAACAAGGGGAGTGCGCAGTTGCGGGTGTGCTATCAAACTGGGTATAGCAGTGTCATGATATCATTGCACTGAAATGCTTCGGGTTCTGGTCAACCCTGTAACGGACGTCATTTTGAGATAATTTGGCTGGGATGTGCAATTCTGTGATGAGGATATTTTTGGCTGCCGAGGAAATTCTCAGAGGTAGATTGAAGAGTATATAAAATTGCAGGTATTTTTCTGATCCGTCTGGAGAGGTAGTGTGGTGCAGCGTTTTATACACATTTGAAGTTGCATTGGTTTTCATTGTAGTGTGACAGGTGAGGACAATGCACGAAACTGCAACCCTCGGGTCGCCTTTGCTAATTTGAAGCACATATGGATCATTTTCATTTTCTGAGACAGTTGTATCGCATTAGGTTCGGCTATCTCACTGGCTCATTTATTCAGATATAGTTGACATGGTTTCTGAAGCGAAGAGTGACATCAAGCACCCGCCCACTCACTAGATCTTTGCTACGGCCGCCTACATGGGTGCACGTTTGGGGATGCGTGTGTCCCCTGGATCCTGGGGCTCAACCCTACTCCACTTGGCCTCACGACTGTTAACTATACACTGCACTTTAGCTTTAACTTCTCTGCGTCCAGTAATGCATATGTTTTCCGAATCCCGCTATCGAATCATCGATTTACACAAGCCAACCTCGTTATCACCAATTAGTTTAATTGAGCAAGTAGTGAGCTTAGCTTTATAACAGTTATTCTTCAGGTTCGACGCAGCACCGCCCGGGGCTTGTGGACAAAGAGCTTTCTTAAGAACTTTGTTTAATTTAAAGGGTATCGCGGATGATGTGAACGAGTCGTAACTGATTACACATTTTTTTCAGAAACCCTGTCGACTAAAAATCTGAGCAGTGGATTAACCACACATTATGTTAGTACCGGTGCAACCACTAAATAGGAATATGAGTTGCTAAAGGTGGTTGTGCATTTTTGGAAGTGCGTTTGGCAGATGGACGACTTATGGATATGGAGGATCGTCGTTGGTTGCCCGATCAGTCTATTACGCATGCTTGGGGCACTATAGTTGGCTACGAGCATGTGCACGGGCCAGGAAGTTCCTATAAGAGGCCTCAGAAGGTGACATCGAGTACAGTTACGAATATGGTGGACCGTCGCTGACCATTTGGCTACGCTAATGGGCACAGTCAAGGCCTCATACTCAGCGTTACACATAGAACACAGGTTTAGCAATTACGACAAGCAGCTAAAGTAGGCGATATCGCCTACAGTTGCGAGTATAGCTGGCCACCGGCCGCTATATTATGATATCACACATATTTAGAGCCTTATTTTTATCAGCTTGCATAGCTACTTGCCTGGTGTTTGCTACAGGTAGCAGAGCGAAGGTGCGCACAGTTATGAGAGAGTGAAGGGTCAATGTTGGCAGTTAGATTAGGACACCGCGCACAGTTAAGGCCTAATAATCAGTGTCACATTCAGGCACTGGCCTGGCAGTTTCAAAAATTAGTCGAGGTAGGCGATATCGCGTACAGTTATTAATGTTGGTTCCGTCGTTTTCCAGTGGATTGGGTACGTGTGTATAGTTAAGGCCTTGTTTCCATCGGTTCCTATAAATACTGCCCGGTGTTTACCATATTTAACAGAGATAAGCGACAATGCGTACATTTACGAGCACGACAGATTGGTTTGGATTAGGTTAGCGGTTAATCAACGCCGCACATGGATACGGGCCTATCAGGTACGATAAGTAACTGGGTGAGGCTACATGGAGTACAGAAATAAGTATTATTTGGCTCTCACTGTAGTTCAGGCCCTGTTTTTACAATCACGCACGGATACTGGCCTGGTGTTCACTACAGGTAGCAAAGATAAGCGGTATCACGTATAGGTGTGGATATGAAGGACCGTCGTTGGCCATTGGATTATGTCACTGTGCAGAGGCGAGGTCTTAGAGTCAGCGTCGCACATAGACGCGTGCCTAGCGGTGACAGTAAGTATTCAAGATGAGTGGCAACGTGTAGAGTTATGAGTATAGGGGTCCGTCGTTGTTCATTGGATTAGGCTGCCGGGCGTAAATAAGGCCCGTCGTTGGCCCCATAATCGACGTTGCACATAGACACGGACTCAGCGGTTACGATAAGTAGTCGAGGTGGCTGACAACGGCTACCTTTATCATGGCAAGCGCTTTTTGGCGGTCACCACTTATAGAACATCTTATTCATTTTAGGAATGATGCTTGCAGCTACCCAGTTAAGCTGCATTATCTACGGGCTAATTGTGCGTTTCCGGGAAGCGGACCATCCAGAGATGACCCTCGCATCACCGCCGCACAGTTCACCCTGTTTCCAACAACGTTGCACTTAATGGAGGTTGAGATCCATAGGGAAATGTGTTGTGACCAGGTTCGTCGCTGGTGTTGGGCTCGCCTCGGTGGAGTTATGCAACTGGCAATGGTGACAATGATAATGATAATGACAATGTTTATTCCCAACTTGTGGGTCGCATGCCGTCTGGCATGATCACGCGTTTACAGTCAGAATGGGGCATTACTGAAGGATTTGCGAGTAGTGGTGACTGCGCGAAAAGGGGACAATGTCACAAACAGTGGGAGGTACTCGATTAAATAATAATCATATGTTTCTTTTGCAACTTGTAGGGAACAATAGGCATGAGGTCCGAG
>NW_008752146.1:0-14235 GCF_000715545.1 Opisthorchis viverrini | reverse complement strand
GGGCCTATCAGGTACGATAAGTAACTGGGTGAGGCTACATGGAGTACAGAAATAAGTATTATTTGGCTCTCACTGTAGTTCAGGCCCTGTTTTTACAATCACGCACGGATACTGGCCTGGTGTTCACTACAGGTAGCAAAGATAAGCGGTATCACGTATAGGTGTGGATATGAAGGACCGTCGTTGGCCATTGGATTATGTCACTGTGCAGAGGCGAGGTCTTAGAGTCAGCGTCGCACATAGACGCGTGCCTAGCGGTGACAGTAAGTATTCAAGATGAGTGGCAACGTGTAGAGTTATGAGTATAGGGGTCCGTCGTTGTTCATTGGATTAGGCTGCCGGGCGTAAATAAGGCCCGTCGTTGGCCCCATAATCGACGTTGCACATAGACACGGACTCAGCGGTTACGATAAGTAGTCGAGGTGGCTGACAACGGCTACCTTTATCATGGCAAGCGCTTTTTGGCGGTCACCACTTATAGAACATCTTATTCATTTTAGGAATGATGCTTGCAGCTACCCAGTTAAGCTGCATTATCTACGGGCTAATTGTGCGTTTCCGGGAAGCGGACCATCCAGAGATGACCCTCGCATCACCGCCGCACAGTTCACCCTGTTTCCAACAACGTTGCACTTAATGGAGGTTGAGATCCATAGGGAAATGTGTTGTGACCAGGTTCGTCGCTGGTGTTGGGCTCGCCTCGGTGGAGTTATGCAACTGGCAATGGTGATAATGATAATGACAATGACAATGTTTATTCCCAACTTGTGGGTCGCATGCCGTCTGGCATGATCACGCGTTTACAGTCAGAATGAGGCATTACTGAGGGATTTGCGAGTAGTGGTGACTGCGCGAAAAGGGGAAAATGTCACAAACAGTGGGAGGTACTCGATTAAATAATAATCATATGTTTCTTTTGCAACTTGTAGGGAATAATAGGCATGAGGTCCGAGTAACTCAGTGACTCAGTTGGCTGACATGAACTCAAACCACAGATGGAAAAAACTGGCCTCTCATCTGTAAAAAAAAAGAAATTAAAAGATCACTTGGGATAGCCCGAAGCTACTCTGCAATGCCCATGGTCTACATCGGCGAGCATAGTTGTATCTGCTTTCGTCAGAACAGAGGCTACACCGCACCATAGCCCGTACCGTCATCCAAACAGATAATACATCTACTCACCACTCCCAGTAGTAGACACAAAAGTCTTCATCGCTATGCATCACCTACAGATTAGAGCTGATAGCAGTGCTTCGGGGACTGGTGACTATTTCTCAAGCACACACATTCTCTCCTGGTATTATCCAACTCATATAATAAACACTCGATTAACCAGTTAGCTTAGATGTCCATTCTTACCAGCCCTTACACATCTGATTCCCATACCACGTTTCAGCGCGCTTATATCGGCTTTTACTAGATCCCTTGTAATATAATATCGTATGTAAGCAAACTCAGCCCCTGGTCTCTAGCCTACTAAGTACAAATCTATCGACTTCCTACTCCATGTAATTACTTGTCATCACCCTAGTTGCATCAGACGCCAAGTTTTTCATTCTGTGTATAATAATGCATATTATCTCATTTTATATCCCCTCAAACTCACTATGTTTTGCGAATCTCCTCCCATCCCCTCACCTTCTCAAGCTTTGAACTTCGGAAGTGCCCGCTTTGGACGACCTGGTTAGCTTATCTCCACTCCACCTGGCCTGTGATGTACAACTCCGGGATCACCAAGCGGACCAAGGAAACCTACAATCACATATCGGTTTCTCTCAAGCTTGTTTCCTCGGCCAGGCTGAAATGAATACCGCTGCTCAATGAACTGCACACTCCCAGCTGAATCATCTCAAATGTGCGGGGCTGTCCAGAAACCGAAGCATGTCAAACTAATGACGGCACGGCACTGCCATACTCAGTTTGGTAGCACACTCGCAACTGTTCCATTCCTCCTCACAAAGGGGCCCTCTTGCCTACTCGTTTCATTGACCCCAACGACCACCATGACATTCATTCCAATTTATTGGACTACCTGTTCGAATTAACCACCTCGCACCCACAAGTTGGGAATACACACTATTATTATTGCTATTATTAGTATTATTATTAAAATCATCTCATTTGTTAAATCTAAGGAGCGTAAAGCAAGCAAGTGATGTATAATGCTCAGTCAACTTTTTAGATGCAAACAAGGCCTCCTATAAGAGGTGACCCTTTTTAGGTTTCGGAGAGCGCAATTTGTGCGCAACGCGGTTAACAGGTTTTACAAGTTTTTGTGGGGTTGTGGATTAAAGACGAGTGAAATAGGTGGTGCTTGTCTCGGGACACCGCAACATAAACACAATGGTGGATGAGGAACCCTCCTGAAGAAAACTCCCATCAATAAGTTTTATTTAAAATGTGGCAGAATGGATCAGAAGGCCGGACAAATAGATCACATAAAAGCCTGGCGGATACAGTATGTCTACCTACCTCTGTCGGTGCTTGGAACTACCTGGAGGTTTCTGGCAGACATCTCATAACACGGATCGTAGATTCAACTCACTTTAGCAGTTCCAACGCGTCAATATCAATTCAGGTGCATTAACATGAGGGATGCGTGCGCATTGTTCCAGTGAACCAAGCTATAAAAGATCATTGCCATCCAGTATCCGCTATTAGTCGTAATTGTATAAGGCATGCATTTCGCATTCTCACATGAACCCGTTGGTGCTCCGAACCAACTAGAAGTGTACCTACCCTTTTTTGTGGCCGCTGGCGTTTGCCTGACCTTATTCGGTCACAGCCTAAGTGATCGCCATTGAATTGCGCTTGAAAGGCTCTTTCTTGGCCAATGAGTGAGGTTTGTGGACCCCAGAGGTGCCCAATGTCCAATTCGAAACAGTAGGCATAAGTAGGAGCCCCACTGTGCTACAAGTGTGGACAAGTCATGCAATTTGGTACGCATAAACTACTGACGTACGCGCTTTCCAAATAACCTTGAATGCGTCGAAATATCACAACGTGGCATCACAATCCAAAGCTCCTGCCCCTTTGGCACCTGTACCGATAACTGACACATGAGGATCATTTCCACAAGCTTCTGCTGGCCCCAAAAAGTCTACAAAGGTGTGGAAACTGCCTGCTGCTACAAAAAGCCGTGTGACCGGCAATGTGGTACCAAAACCGTCTGTGACCACGGAAGTGAACAACATGTACCTGGGGAACACACAAGCGCTACCTTTAAAGAGCTAACCCAAAACTTACTTGCTTGTATCCCTTTGCCTACACAAGGTGTGCGAAACGTAAGAAAACGCAGTCTGCTGAGTTCCGGGGCAGCGTATTCGGTTGCAATGCTGTTTCAGCCTCATAATAACAGCATCTTTGGTCTTGTAAAATTTGGTCTGCTCAGAAGGCACATAATTTACCAAAATGAAGGCAAATTATCATCTACTTACACAGAGAAGCAGACTGGCGCTCGAAGGTAATTCCTGATGTTCTGAATTTGGAGACCCACTTCCAACACCTCGGCTCGAAACCGCCGCGCTTTGGGCAACGGTTCGCGTGTGAAGGGAACGTTGAATTTTCGAAACCCGCTGTGGTTAATATTAAGCTTGCCCGCACCTAGTTCTTCACAAGTTCAGCCACATTACTGCACTTTATATTCCCAGTCAGAGCCTGGGTAAGCAGTCGATGCTTTGCCCACTGTGTGCCGGAAGAAAATACGCTCAAGCCGGAAGCCTTGTCCTAGTTCTTGATTTACTCTTGGTTGATGAAGTTCTCCGTTCATTAATACAATAGCCCAAAGCGCAAAAGGGCATTGCAAAAGAGCCGCCTGTCTCCTAAGTGAGAGAGACTCGGTAGTTTAACCGATAAATATCCAATAAAATCCTGTGGCTTATTGGTCCACATGAGTAAATCAGTTTCTGGTGTGTAGGCCGTGATACGTATTTTGAGTCTGCTACCCATCCATTTCTATGCGTTCCTCCCCCATTATTGAGATTTTTGCTCCATACTGGCTAATTATTTTCTTAATCCGTGGCTTTGGCTATTTTAACAGTTAAACCATAAAACGTCAGCCCAGAAACAGAGTACCATAAAATACAATTTTGCGAATTTTTCTCAGCCAAAAACTGTCCGCTACGCGGGTTATCTTTCATGGCAAAAAATGTCGAGTTTCATGGTTAGAATAATTGTGAGCTTCGATCTTGAGCAGAGTGGCGATGTGCAAAATTTCCTGGGTGTGCAGTTGAGCCTATTTCTAGATATCCGATAGAAGACGCTTTGATTTTCCGTCTTTTCTATTAAGAGAATTGGTTTAGATTCTGAGGCTTCTTAGGATAGTTGAACACATTTTGCTTCGTTATTTTGGCATCAGCTGCGAATGGAGGTTGTTAAATTGCACACAAATTACGAGAAGCTTTAGGATTTACCCACTCCTCTACCAAAAAATATGGCCGATTTTCTTCACGCGAAATTTGCCGTATTCCTTTGTCCCTAACAGGAAATGCTTCCAAATCACCATCCACTTCGCTTGTGCAAAAATCGGATCTGAACGCATGTGCCTCCGGGCTTGCTTTTCGTTAATAAGAACCAAAAAGCATTGGGAATCACTGAATGTTTTTGAACCTCAAAAGTAGGCAGTAAATCCATTAGCTGAGGTGGATAAATCGTCTACATTTAGAATACATTTGTGGCTGCTGCAGCAGATCGGAATGCAGGTGATGAACAAACCGTCACCGATGTCACCTAATCCCTATGACCCATAAAAAAAAGTTCAGTTAACGTAACGTAATCTCAATAGCAAATACTATGTGACAAAATAATTTTGCTCCAAAAACTCAGGTTCTCCACTAATATATACATCCACCAGTTGGAGGTGGCCAAAGCAGAAGGTCATGTAGCGTTCACACGCAACCATGAGGCAAAGTTTACCGCCTAAAAATCGGTAAAAAATATGCGGTTAACTTGACGACGTAAGCTAAGTAAATAAATAAGCATAGCCTATTACGGCCGTGTGTTGAAAAATCTTATACGACTGCGGCAGCACGCAAAGGTCCGTGGGAGCATGGTATGTACATCACTGTGCACAACCGAAAAGCTAGCTCCAGCCGCATCAATACGGGTAGATCGATATTTATAATATTAATATACTATCTAAGTCTCAGACCTGGTGGTTGCTGCTGTTATCGTTACGTTTACCGACGTGATGCACATGCTCATCAGGTATGTGTATCTTTAAGATAACACGGAGAAATAATAATGCGCAAGCCCTAGCTTGAGTTTTGTTCCCCGAGCCTACTTGGTTGCCTAATCTCCATTCAACCATTCCAACTTCCTCTACCTATATTGGAGTAGTTTTGCTGTCTACCAACTATTGAGCCATCTTGCTCCTCAGGGAGATCCGCCTGGAACACAGCTGAACCTATTGTTTATATTGTTATTAGGCTATCGAAGAGCTTACAGCAACATTTTGATTGAAACATTACGCTCATACGATTTCCAGCTACCTCTCATTTATAGACGCAGGATGCACGGGTCATTTAACCCACCTGCAAAGATAGCAGCGGTACGTGTTCAGCTGCTTCCGAACTCTCGGATAATTCAAATGACGACAAATCACCCTGTTTTGGGGGTAAGACACTGAGACACACGCCTCTAGGGAAAAAGCTCATGTACCATGAACCCAACTGCAATGATTGATACTGGCATTTCCATCAGTGGCACGTATCGCCGTTCCTCAAACTGAACCATGATTTTTTAAATATTTTGTTTCAGAATAATCATGCTTTTCTTATAAGAAAACCATCTTTACGGCTGTTTACTTGACTGCACTTTCCAAGTAAGAATCGACGGGACACCATTTGCAGTTTTTGAAGTCTAAGAGATCCATACATAGAAGCCCGGTCACCCATCGAGCTAAATGCTGCTCTGCCACCATCCCCAATGGTCTGTGTTTCGATAAACATGGATGACGCCTACCTACAATTCAATCAACCTGAAGACCCGTGGAGGACCTGGGCTATGCCAACTTGAAAACCTCTAGAAAGGGCCGTCGTTCATCGCATAAAAATGAAAAAAATTGCGCATCAAATGCAGTGCATGCACTCTGCAAATCCTCTGGGACGAAGCTATCAAGGCTGGACCCCAAGAACATGGATTAGAGGCGACAATATTCACAGAGTGCAAAAATCATTCAGTATCAAAAACAACTACATGCGGCCCTATGAGGAATTCCCGAACTAGCAGTGCAGCGGCTCCGTGATAGCTTAGGCGTGCGCTCCCTGATTACAGGACCCTTCAAGTAGTCATCTAGCTAAGATATAAAGGACAAGTGTTGGAACACTCTAAATTCTTATATGCCTCAAACCACCTGGCTTCCTGTGTCAGGACATCTTAACTACGTAGAGCATTTACACTTCCACCTATATGACTGAATACTGGCACCCGCATGCAGAATCGCTTATTTGGGCTGAAGCTGGACATTTGGAATTTTATTAGTGACGAATCGCAGCCTGCCTTTTAACCCTTGGTTGTGAGTGCAATAGATTTGCGGTGTAATTCATCAACCTGGCTATGGTAGACTCAAACTGTTGCAGTTCAGATAGTTCTGCAAAGCCTTCGCAGTAAGACAGAATTGTGTAAGTAATCCACTCAGGTGGCAACATCAACCAAGGGGACACATTTGCTTCTAGACACGGGCAAAGTGCCTGATGATTCACGTATCCAGGGGAACGTTCCAAGTCAAGAAACTCCACAGAGCTGGTTTCCAGAAGCAGCGTTGCTGTTCTATGTTATATCGGATGGTAAAAATTCGATTGATGCAGAGCGGAATCTAGCTTGGTTCTTATTGATCTTTCTTTCTCTGTATTTAGTTAACCTTCTAAGGTCGACACCAGGCAGCAACAATACCGCATTTACCAGGCTAATGTCAAGGTGGCATTCACTCAGAATGCACGTGCCAATCCTGAAGATGTGGATGATTGTCTACGTGCCCCACCCAGCAGACTTTATCCGTCATTCAGTAGTGCATCTACTAGTTGTGAAAAAAGAGTAATCCGGGATTCTCTGCCTTTTTTGTAGATAGCTGAAATACAGGTCGATTGGTTCTCCTGCTTTTCAACTTTTCAGTACGGATATTTCGTATTTTATTTGCTCCAAAGCATAATCAAGGCTTTCACCCCGATCGCCCATGTGCACAATCTCCGGAGGCTGTATTGCAGGAAGCCAAGTAAAATGTTCTTCAGCGTGTTCGGTCCATTTTCCGAGTTCACGTATTTGCGAATAAATTATTGAGCCTCTTCACTTATCGTTCTAGGGAGTGCTGCTCTCCTGATGTCAGTCAATCTTATCAGTTGCAACAGGGCACGATTGTTTTTGGTTGCACACGCTCCCTCCATCTCCCGAGCTCTTGATGTACACCAGAATTCTCTGTCTTTCCTTAGTCTCTTCACTCTTTGGTGTTTGAGGGTTTTGGGCGCTGCCGTACTCGTTGCCTGCTGGTATAAAGTTCCTGACATCATTCAGGGCTGGCAAACTCCGTGCTACCAAGTTGCTCCCTGATAATGTTGGCGAAGTCGGACAAACAGCTCTCGACGCAGCTAGAGTAGCCTTATTTATATTTTTTCATGCATTCGTCGCGTTCGTTAGCAACTCAATGTCGGTTCATCGCTGAAACTTGTTGAGATGGCTGAGATCATTACGGTTGTGCTATGGTAAATCCACAAAACTTTGAATTATCCTACTTGTCACTCGGCTGCGAATGCCTGAAGGAAACTGAATTGTCAGGCGTTTGTGCACAATGACGTGTTAAGAATCTAGTCGTGTTCCTCAATAAGAACGACAATCTTGAGTTATAGCCCTTCAGGAGATCTACTATGTCTCAAGGTTGTTTTGCACTCGATGGTCACCAGTTATCCTAATTCAAACGGTTATGCTGAAATTTTGTGCTGGCCAGAAGTATTTGTTGATCAGCGCAATAATGGATGCGTCGCTACCAACAACTCTGTCTGACAGGCGCCGGCGTCAAATTGACTGCCCACACATGATTCCAAGTCGCTCGGACCGACTTCGACGTTTATATCTTTCGCGAGGACCACGAGGTTATTGCCTCTTGACGAATCAGACAAGATGACCGCCTATAGAAAATACCCTTTTCAGTGTCAGAAATTCAGCTCTTCGAAGAATGTCGCTCGGATGGGATCCTGGTTGATCAGAGTAACCAGATGGCACGAAGACCGCCTTTCAATGGAATCCGTCCAGTGGGGCGCGTAAATATCTTAGACTGGGCGCAACCGTTGTGCCATATACTATGTGGGTTATTGTTTGTGGATTACCGTGCGCAGGGGGCGAAAGTTGAAAGGGTTTATTTGTCCTCACTCTTATGAATTGCGTAACGGTGCTTTGATCTTTTATGCGTATCTTCGGGACGCAACATCCATCAATGTTAAGGAGGCATAGGGTCCGGGCAAGCGCTTGCCATTCAACAATTCGACATAGAGTGCGCACGCTGAAAACTTTCATATGGAAAAGGTCTCGTGGGTTTCGCAACGGTGTTAATTTGTCTATTGTAAATGAGCATCGGGGTCCCTAAGGCACATTGGTCAGACGACTGCTGGCCTAAAACGCTCCGTTGTTTGCTTGTGTCGTGAAAGGTTCGAAGAGGGAGGCATCTGGATAAAGAACTGTGTTGGTAAAGGATACGTCATAGTTACCTGAACCGAAAAAGTGGTTTTGGTTGAGTTTCCATATCTTGAGCTCTTGACTCAAAAGTCTTACCCATAAGGAGGCGTGATGACCTAGTGATTTGTTCGGGGAACATTCTACTAGCTCCAGGCTAGAAATTCGGACCCATGATGCGGCGGGTCACAGGGTTTATATCGAAAACCTGCCTGGAACGGTTGCCTCAATGGTGTGACCTGCTTGACTACTCCGGCTGGTCAAACGCGGGGCGCAGGGAGTAATTTATCACTTTATCACTCCCAAAATGGCTGCATACTGCATGCGGATTTTGAGCTGTACTGGGGTCTTTGACTTTGAGTTTATTCCGATCGTAACTGGCGGAGTGCGCTGGTGGTTAGGGTCAACGGTTGCATGCTTAGGGTGTGGGTTTTAGAGCTAACCGTTTGTAAACTAGTTTATTCGTGGAAGTTGAGCACTTTTACAGCTATGGATGTGCTGTTGCCTGTGAAAGACTTCTTTCTGTATTTAAATTTCAATCACACTGAAAACAGCATTACCTCACCCGCAAACCGTCTCGTTTTCAGAGTAAACGTAGCGCCGGTTCTCACTGCGCATGTTCCGGCTATTTCCATTCGGTCGTCCTGCATGGATGGAAGTTTCAGCCACTATTACCCGCGAGAAAACTGCCGCTTTGGAGCCTATCGCGTCATGGTGGTAGATTTTTACCCGATTCTGTCAGCGGTCCCTGATTCGGCCGCAGGCTTGTTGCAGAACAACAGAAACGCAAAAAGAAAAAAATCATGGGCAACTAGAGACCAAGCATGACTCAAACAGAGGGCCATCTAGATAATGAGCTTTCATATATTCATACAAGTTTAATCCGGTCGCTTGCCGCTGTTTCTCACTAGTTCGAGCTGAATAATGACTGCCGGTTTTTAAGATCATGTACTGTCGCAACAGCTACTAGCCGTTCACTCCTTATGTTACGGTCTACCTGCTAACCCCTGAACGTTCTTGCAACCCATTTTACTTTCGTTCTCTTTCAGCCTCGAATCCAGCTGTTGCTGCATTATAGCCGCTTCTGCATGCACAACCTGCGCCTTCGGTGGGCTGGAAAATATTTTTTCATACTTGTCTTGTTCATAACAATTCCCTGGCAGATTGTGACAACCCGAACAACCAAGATACAAACATTCAAAACTTTCGCGTACGCCAATGCTCATGAACCAGTTTACGGTGTCAAGTGCCGGTACCGCAACCGTCGTGACCCGTCTGACGGCCTGCGCAGTTCACCACGTCTGTTATTTTTGGCTATGCATGTTTCTTGTGCGCACACCATCACTACGCTTCACTGAATTAAATTACTAGTTATCTTGTCATGCAGTCTGCCTGCTGTGTTCGCAAACCCAACTATTCTTCCCTGCCAAAGGCCTGGTTCCGTGCAATGACAATAATTTGCCTACCCCGATGAGCAGACCAACAAATTTTGCCACCTAAAAAACCAGTGGCTTTGGTATTTTTCAAAGTGAAATTCAGTCCCGCAGTAGACATCCCGTTTATTATCCACTCGCCCCAAGTGTCGATCTTTACACTATAACTAAAGCTAATACCTCAACAGCTCAAGTTCGTTCCATTTCATCAGTGGTTACAGGTACTGAATGGAAAAGGTGAAGTGCCATTTGCCACCCTCCAGTATTCCGGTATTCCCCAGTATCCCCTACGCCTGAGCTTCCATCATACTGTCACCATGGCGCTTGTAGTTCAACGTCATATGTATTCGCTGGGCGTCTATTTTGCGATTTTTGACAAAGCGCTACTTGCGTTGGACCGTGCCTACTTTTACACAACTGGTTTGCCTACGTGCATCCGGCGCCCGTAATCGGCGTCGTGTGCGTTTTTGTTTTGAATACACTGGGGTGATTGCATCTAGCATTTTGTTATTGTTGATGGTATAACCACGAGATCCACGAGATCATCTCTACTAAGTTTCCGGTATGGCCTTTCATTACTTCGTGTGATGACGCTGTTATGCACTTAAACAGCCTTTCTGCCAAGCCACTGATCAGCTTTTTTTCCGCTGTTTCTGGCGCGCCGTGAAAGCAAGTGGAATTTGGCGGCGCATCAGCCCCCGTTTATTGGTGACGTTTTCGCAGACAGTCGAAGTCAAGTGCTCTTAGCTAAACCTTAGTTTAGAACACACGAAATACGCAAAACGCGCGGAAAACTCGCTCCTCGCCTATTCGCCATCTGCCATCACTCACTGGGGCAAATTTGGTGATGCGTAGTTCTAATTTGTGCTCACTGATCAACCAGTTATAGTTGTGAATAAGTTACAGACATCACGGTGGACCGCGACTAGGGGGTTACTTATGTGTTATTCCATACGAAAAACCAAGGATCTCGGCTTACATCTATAGCACTTTCCTTCAATAATAATAATAACGTATATTTCCAAATAGTGGGTGGCGTAACTTCAGTCAGAATAAGGGCATGAGTATTGAGGTTTTTGGGTATTGGGAATTTCGTGGAAAATGGACGGTGACATAAACAATGGGAATTTCCGAAGTAGACTTCGTCATGCCTGAGGCAGCGTGCATAAGGAGCCAAAGTTACAAGGGCTGTTACCTTCTTATAGGAAAATATCAGATGGGAAAAGATACGATCGTTAGGACTTGAAAGTGGCGGGCTAAAGCAGTACGAAAGAGAGCATGGCAAGAGGCTTCCCGCCTGATACGTGATAAAAACTCCGAAATGCGGGGAATGTGGAACTAGAGTAAGGTATTTGATGAGGAGCAGAACTGTCACGATCTGACCGACCAATTTGAACTAAAGCCTAAAACCGTCACTTCGGCTTCGTGGCCTGTGGCTGTTGGACATGTGGCGGGCATGTGGTCAGGATCACGAAAAAGTGTAAATGGAGATGATGAAATGGGGGGATATGCAGTATGGACAAACGACAGTAGGAAACTCAGAATCACAGTGTGCAGTGAGACTTGAGACTCACTAGTGTTGCTGCTGCAGCGAAGTCAGGTGTAAAAGTTCCCTTGGAGAAGGAGTTCACATAAACGCACAAGAAGAAACGCGAATTGCAAGGAAAATGACAGACTCGGTGAGGATTACAAAGTAAAAGACACCAAAATCTTTATATTCAATGGAAGGTTCGGTGGATTTCAATGAACGCCTCTCGGAGGCGGCTTCGGACAGATGAAGACTTTGATTATGATTGTGGGTAAAGGAACACGCTGGCGAGAGGATGCAGTCAGATTAGGAAGTAAACAGTTGCAGGTTTGCCATCAAACTGGGTATGGCAGTGCCGTGCCACCAATGCACTGAGACACTTCAGTTTCTGGATAGCCCCGTGACGGACGTCGTGCGTGAGGTAGTTATGCTGGGATGTGCAGTTCTGCGGGCAGTGGTATGTTTTGGGTTTGCATAGGGATTCCGCATGGAGAGTAAAACTAACGTAACATCGCAGGCAGTATTTTTTCTCGTCCGGTCGGGGATCCCTTCAGGTTGAATGCGTAGATTGGGTGGAGCGGATGATGGCTACAAGCACTACGCAGGCGTACAGTGTAAACCAGTATTTTCACATCGTTCCACAACATTCCCAACGGCAGAAGTCAGATGTATGAGGTATTGTCGCTTGCATCGTTTTATCTCCAAAGATGACGCATAGGGAACGGATTGATATTTGCCTATAGATTTCTACAAAAAGGTCGGAGCTACTGCAATACACTTGGAATGAGGCGCTGAAATGTCACCAGACAGTCTCACCCAGAAGGAGAGCCAGGCTACAATTTACAAGCATTTTGTCTACAACCAGTATTTATGACAGCCTGTCTGAGTGGGTGAAGAAAGCCAAGTACGAGGGGCCCCAAATCTAGTCATGAACGGACGATGTAGGATGTCGCGGATACGAAGTATGACTCTTCGCTAGTTCAGCTTTACGGGATCGTTGTCCGCTTTTTCTTCAGAGAGACAGTGTGGCATTTGGTAAACTCCATTTTTCATGCTTTTCTCCCTTTGCCTGCAGGATGTGACAGACTTACTTGTTTTACATGCCAGTGGACAGTTCAACTACCGCAACGCTGAAGCACAACTTTACGTGTTTGTGTGTGACTCCTTACCAACAGTCTGGGTCTGTTTACAATCTTCCACTATTTCAATGCTGCGATTACTATATTCCAACTTCTTTTCTGCAGCCGATCTCAAATTTTCCCTAAGGCTTTTTAAACGACCCTGGTGGACGAGCCTTCCAGGGAAGCTACAGAGGGCGTCCCGGATGTCTACACTTCCACATTATTGGAAGCCGTTATTTGGACTTGATTACAATCAAAGTTTGCTGTTTCGTCCACACATGTCTTCTTCATCCCACAACTTGCGCAACTATTTTTCAAAAAAGTCGACTACGTGAGACACAGACGATGAGGTGGTATTTCGTGAAATGCGAATTCTCTGTAAATCGGAAATCCGCCAAGTAAACATACCAAAACAAACCATCATTCTTGACCTCGCCCGGAAAAACAGAAACGTGCTGTTCAAATACGTTGGACATCGCCGCTGAAACAGAACATCCGCGTCCTCCTTGGAGGACAGGAACGGGTAACCATCAAGTAAACTAACGGTGGTATTTGAAGTCCACGGAGTATACTATACAGGTCTCGTTCAGCCACAACGTCCTCATCACACCCAATCTTGTCACAGCGTAACTACGACCAGACTCTAACAGACTTGGTCTTCACGGTGGGGGGAATTCGTTAACTCTTGCACAATATCAACTAACGACGATGTCCATCCAAGGATACCGAAGGAAACGTCGCTTAAATTCGAAAACCATTCATACTTAGTGTTTCGTCGATCGCTTGACTGGAGGGAGGTGATTGTCACGCCAATCTACGAAATTGGTGACTGACTGTCGCCTGGCAGCTACAGGCCTATAAGCCTCACTAGCGTGCTGTGCAAGGTGATGGAACGCATTCTGAAGCGAGCTGTCATAGGTCACCTTACTTCCAACAAATTGATATCTCCAGGTCAACACGGATTTCACCCAAACCGTTCTCGCATCTGAAACATGCTCGAATTTATGTACAGCTTGATCTAAGCCAAAGACGAGGGACCCATATGGGATATCATATTTTTCGACTTGTCGAAAGCAGTTGCTCGGGTCTCGCTCGTCCCACTGCTCCACAAACTCGAGTCTTACGGGATTCAAGGAGAAATCCTACGTTGGATCAAGGCGTTCCTATCAGATAGATCAACTCGAGTGAAAATAGGCTTAACCTACTCTTCTCCAGCGCCGGTCTCCATTAAATTTCCTCAATGCTCCGTTTTGGGACCACTGCTGTTTCTGATATACGTCAACGACCTTCCATACGTTCTTGCAAGTCCTTGCCTACTTTTTGCGGACGACTTGAGACCTGGAGTTCCAACGCCAGTGCTCTCCAAATGGATGTGGATACTGCAGTGGTCGTTGGACTGGCAATTTCCCTTGACGAAAAGTGCTTCCACATATCGTTCAAAGGAGACATAGCGAATGCCCTTTCCATGTACAGTGAGAGTAGACCAGAATACATC
>NW_008752145.1:300359-304928 GCF_000715545.1 Opisthorchis viverrini | reverse complement strand
TTTTGTTCTGACCTACATGTGAAAAGAGCAGTTTGCTGTCCCAATTCGAACAGTTGGATCCAGTATCATCAACCTCTAGTACTCGCAGTTGGAGCATATGTTTGGGCCTAGCTGCCGGCGGTGGCGATGTCCGAGCCTTCCTCACAGATCTGTGAACTACACAGTACAGATTAGGCAGACATTTCTCGGAGAAATCTGATTTAGATCGTTCAGCGCTGTCTAGCGGAAACGCGCTGTTTCGAAAGGCTGCTTAACTCTCGATGGTTGATAGTTAAGTGAGCACCGAATAACGAAGAATAACCTGGATATCCTTCGAAAATCCGCGTGTAAATAACGCACTCTGATGGACAACGGCAAAATAATTTCCCTTGGCCGTCGAAAAGACATTCAAGTGAATCGAAACGGATGTTGCTATGAACACGTAGCGGCAAAGTAACTTGGGGATAATTTGAAACCCAAATGTTCGCTAAACTGCCTCTCTTGTTTGAGAGATATTCCAGTTAGAAGCCTCGCGCAATGGCTAATTTAGGCTATATTTGGAATGATATGAAACATGTGGAAGCGGGTTCCTTCGCGAGAAATGGGTTAAAATGCCATTGGGGTCTGTGGAGAGAAGTCAGACCTCCCAGTCTTTGGGAAATTACACTGAGATTCATTTGTCACTCATTGGGGTCTAATGATGACGGACAGTCAAAATTTTGGGTCCACAATGTGAGTAGTGCTATGTACGGTGTGCACTTCATTTTCAGTTGGAAACACCTCGGTGGTGACATGACTAAACTACCTCCACCTCATGAGTTTTGATTTTATTTTTCAAAAAGATATTCGCTTGGAATTGTCATTTTTCCATCGAATCAATACTGAACACATTCGGCCTTCAACAGTTCAATGCGTGTCTACATAGTTGAGGCAGACACGCCACTTCTTGATTGGAAACCTGAGCTGTTTACAGTGTCATTCATCAAACAAGATTGCGGTACATAATATGCGAACTGAACAGCTGAATACCTGAATCTAATAATACATTACTCCAAAACAATTTCTTGAAATACTCAATTATTACCTCCAGGTAAGGTTCGAAGTTAGAACAGTTCACTATGCATTCCTGTGACTTGTTCTTTCGTTTCCGTCGTTTCCAAGTCAACAAATTCGGATGTTGTTGACAACGGAAATCCCGGGGAATCTCCCTAGTCTGGCAACGGTTGCATACGCAGCCAAGATGAAATCCGGGGACCCGTGTTTCGTCACAAGGGGCCTGTGTATCAAGCTACAGTTTTACACAATAATAGTGTATCGTACATCGCCGGAATTTTAGAATCTGGTTTCTGACTCGGGAAATCCATGAGGGATTACTGTTATCCTCCGTTTGTATCTACTAAGTTAGAATTTTCCCGTCTATATCACTATTTTGGCAGCGCTATGCACAACATATGATGGACAACTGACCCATTGTCTGGTAAATGTCTCCAAAATTATACATAGAATAGCTTGAAGATACGCCGCGGGGCAGACGACTTACGGGGACTCTGAACACTTTCTTGTTAGTCAAGGAGCACTACATCAGAGCCCATTCTATCAAGCAAACATAAACTCTGCTCCGTGATCACATAAAACAAGTGAATAAGTATTTCAGTGAAATTCCTAAAGCACTTTACTACTTGCTCTGGAGACAAACTCCGGTGGTCATTTCCGCAACGCGTCACTTGTCTGTTGAAACGGAGAGCAGTGTTCCGGGGACCGGTGGTCCTTTACCTCACATCGGCTATCCCGCATTCCAATGTTAGTACGGTCCAACTCACGTAGCAAATTTCAGATAAACTTGTCCATGATTTTGGAGTATTTGCTGTAGTAGCATTATTTTGGCAGGCGCGCCCGATCCTCACTGCGTCTGGCTGGAGACGTTCTCAACAACCTGAACGCGGCAGGCTTCAACACAACTGTGGGAAGGCATAACCAACGAGACATGCTTATTTACTGGAAAGTCAACGCATTCGTGAGAATCGAGAAAAAATCAGGATACTTGGCAGGAGGAACGACTCGTTCGATGATGAAGCCGACTGACAAGAACTAAAACTGAAAATCACTGCTGAACATGGCCAGGTGTGAAATATAAGAGAGAGGGTGCGAATGCATTGACCAATCGAACACCGTAAATGAAATTGAAGGTGTGGAAGGAGCAAACTGAAGATTTAGCGGAAAAACAGGTACAATAAATCCGAACAACAGGTTCAGTCGGTTAGGATGAATTCGCCCAGAACTTGTCTCAGAACCATAGCTCCTGTGGTTTGGTGTCGGCAAATCCGTAACGAGGCGATTTTAAGGTGAGTTTTCGGTTGTGAAACTGTTACTTCCATTGAAGAATGTGTCCAGTACCAGAATTTGCGTTGGTTAGGATATGTGTTGTGTATGCCAAACTATCGCTGGGTTGAACACTGACGTTATGCTGTTCAATTGTTTAATTGTAATTGGCCTGCTATCATTCATTTGTGCACACCATTTACGCCAGGCAGAATGACCGGCAAAGAGGGCAGTATGGTAAAACACGTTCATTTGGAGGCCGAAGAGATTTCTATAGGAGATTCGAAAACGTTTGAACGTCGATAATGATGATAAGGTGCCACAAAGTGTGCCCAAATTCATTTCGTGCTACAAACCATGTAGAGTAAGCTCTGCTTTGAGTTAGCTAACAGTAAGAACACGCATGTATCGAGGTTTTTTAGAACAAAATGGGTGAGCTGATCAATATCAATTTTGATGCGGAAAGGGGTCACCAAGAACTGGAAATATCAACGTCTCAGCTTGTCGGTCTACAGGAATACTAAGACTGACTGTTATATTTGGGCTAATTTTCCGCCTAACGTGGCCGTGCTGATGGTGCACGCAGTCGAGTCCACGGAAACCCTGAGCCCTGAGCGGCTTGGAAGTCCTGTCTACTTGCCGACTCATTTTTTGTTCCAAACACATGACTGCGTACCAGTCCTTTATAAGTGTAGATGCTTCTCCTAGATGCAAAGTGTCCTCGCATCTCAAACGGGTAAATCGCCATTCGCAATGTCTGCGGTTGTTGATAGCGCTTCACTGATCCAGAGTGCTGTCTTCATGAGTAACCTCATGTGCGGCAAATTCCTGAGCGTTCGGAGCACCGTATAAATGGGAAGTGTGAGAAGGAACAGCCGGATGACTGACAAAACCTGAAGTGATATGCTGTAGCAATACAACCCGCACAAAAGACACGTTCCTTACCTGCTAGATGGGTTTTAGTGCAGACGGTCCGGCGACTGTTTGACCAGAATATACACACGCTGACAATGAGAAGAGCGGCCGACAAAAACGGATGTTTTCGAGTTCTTGACATTGAGTAGATATATATGTAGTGGTTAGTATGGACACGAATAATTGACACGCTATCCGAGATGGTTTGACAAAATGATTATTGAAGAGAGAACGTACAAACCCGAAATTTCAGACTTTCCAAGGCATGTTGCATCGAAAGATCACACCATAGATTCGACAAACTGAGTCCCAACAATATGTGTTGTTTGATAACATGATACCAAGTTTTCCATCGCATTGGATCTGTCTAGGCTGGTATTAAAAAAACCGTCTGAATGGAACTGAAAGTCCATGGGGCACTGCAGTGGCAACGGAAATCGCCTCAACTTGTGTGGTTGTATACTGCGACACAATCCAGTGTTTAACAGAAGCAATGTATCCAGTGGTATCATGCGGAAGAACAGTAGGGAAGAAGAAAAGCTCTGAGTAATCTTAGTAATCGGGTGGAGGATCGGCAAACTGTATTCAATGTTCGCTTTGGGCGACAAGTTCACTGCGATCTAAAGAAAGCGAATTGCACCACAAAGCATTCGTTGTGAAACTTGAACTCTGCAAAAGCCAGCCTAAAGTCAAACTCGGAAAAAATGACCATTTCTCGCGTAGTAAATGTGGCTAAAACTATTGCAGTCTCATTTGCCTAGCATCGACATAGTGCAGTGAACGGAACGACATATAGCAGCGTACGCATTTTGAAGGAATCAGTAGTCCATGATAGGGTGCGTACTCCACTTATGCATATCTAAGACCACGTGTAGAGGTCGCTCTCGTGTAAGATTTCATGAGATTCTGAAACCTCATTTGCAATTTTAAATGGCGGAACCAGTTGAAGACAAACTGCTGAATGGGTTACTTGCATTTCACAGCATCTGAAATGAAAGAGGCATCTGTAGATCATGGATTTACTGAAAACTTAGTTCCGCTTTCCGATGGAAGTGTTTGTCTTTTGCAGAGCAAACACCGATTTCCTGGCAGTTTAGACTGCTTACAGTGATATTAAACTGCTGTGCATTTGCTGTACAGACCCGGTCATCTGATAGCCTGCACATTGTGGACGTTTCAGTAGGATGTTTTATTTCTACGACGTGCTTTTACGACCGGCCAACTTGGAACATATTTCGCTGATTCTATGATGCGGTTCAATTCATTTTCCGTTTCGTTCCTGCATTCTTGCTTTATTTATTTATTTATTTATTTATTTATTTATTTATTTATTTATTTATTTATTTATTTATTTAT
>NW_008752145.1:262967-293066 GCF_000715545.1 Opisthorchis viverrini | reverse complement strand
CACATTGTGGATGTTTCAGTAAGATGTTTTATTTCTCCGACGTGCTTTTACGACCGGCCAACTTGGAACATATTTTGCTGATTCTGTGATGCGGTTCAATTCATTTTTCGTTTCGTTCCTGCTTATTTGTTTTATTTATTATTTTATTTATTTATTTATATTTATTTGATTTAACGTGATCCGACGAAGAGTACTTTTAATGCATCTGATTGACCTCACACAAACTGAGCCGATCCTACAAAAAACTACTGATTTTCAGACTTGCCCCAACTGTATAATTACTTTGCAATTTTACGCCATACTTCCTCCGCAAGAGAGTACAGGTTGCATGGATTTTATTTGACCTACATGCGCTGAGTCATAGAACATCGGGTCGAGAAAGAAAGCAATGCGTCACGAGCTACACCTCAAAATTATACGAGAAAGATTATCAATACTAGCCAGTTCTCACCTTGACGGGCTTGGAGTGTACAAGCGTTTGAGGGCTTATTCCAAGATAAAACAGTACGCATTTTATTCCTCACAAAATCAGTGTGCAACTAAACGATTGTACACCCGGAAGAAAGACAGTTCTAGCTTTGAAACAAACAAGAAAATACATGATGACTCAAGTAAGAAGCTTTTGTGGCGAATCAGTGTTCTTCAACATTCGACTACAAAGTATTGCACCAGTGAAAAGCTAAATAACCTTTGTAGCTCATGAGCTGATGATATGAAAGCTAATACATATATGTATACATGTATACCTGACGTGAAAGCGATTCAGGTGACATCGGTGCCAGTCAGACGACAGCGCTTGTCTCCGGAATACAGACAATAATCGCTGCTTGAAGATAACAAACAAACATTCGAGGATGTGATGGTAAATCAGAGCACACTGGGATTTTCCAGTCAACACCACACCAGAATTTTGGTAGCTCCTTACTTACGTTGACGTGCTTACATTTATGGGGTGAAATTTTTAAACAAAGCGAAAGACTTAGATTTTACCGCACACACCTGGAATAATGAAAAAATACCTGTGGCAATGATAGGTCTCAGTGTCCACTAATGCCACTGGAGCGAATTCTTCAGTCTGCTCAAGATATTCTACTGTGTAGTGATGTGGTTCACGGAAGTCCGCTGTGTTAGACTTGAGTCATGTGTTTTTTTCTAAAACATTTGTTTGTGACCTATCTCACAGACGGCGCCGAGTATAAATTGACTCAACCTTGCGAATGAGGCTTCAGTCAGACCTATGGAAATCATGAGCACGATCACTTTTAGCATCGTCGTCCTCAAGATGTTCAACTCAGCGGATTCAAGTAGGTTCAGTGGGTTATTTTATGCAGCGTTCCTTGCGAAGGCCACCGAGCAAGACAGCTCCGACATTTCAACCGTTCCGAATGCATGGTCTCTTTGAAAATTCATGTCGGAGAAACCACACTGGTCGAGCAAACATGAAGTCATGGCTAGCGATATTTAAGTGAGACTCATTAGGTGAAAACACTAGGAATGTTTTATGGTGTTCTTCCCTTGGGTCTACTTCTTGATCACAGGAACAATGCCTCCTGTTTGATCATTGGATAACGCTTGTGTGTCACACTATGAAGTGAGAATTGCTTTCCAAAGGAGCATCAAGCATTGGGCAAATATTTTCGAAAACGAAAGCGGACCAGGAGCGGATATACCCAAACAGCCATAAAACGAAGGTTCTGTCAGTTGTCTTATCCGAATATAGGCCAAGCTCTATGTAGTGTTTTTGCATCTGTTCGTCCCTTGCTTGCTATTTGAAAATAGTTTATAGCCATGTAATGCCACTTTGTTTTCCCTTGTTTTTCGCTATTTGTCAGGGGCATATCTTTACCAGATCCCGTAGGATTTATAGGTGATAGTATTTGAACACACAGCCTAGGAGCGGAAGTTCCAGGACTCTTTTCCGACGGAAAAGAGTCACTATAGTGTTATCCACGCACCGAACTCCAGCTAATAAATGCGTGATCAAGCTAAACATTGTTGAACATGAAACCCGGTAATATCGACTGTGATTCTTGATGTAGTATTTTTATCTTCTGTATTGCACTACTCATGAGGTTGCTGAGGCGATTTCAGGATTTCAGATTTAATAAAATTGCTGAAACCTCTTCAGCAACCTTATGAGTAGTGCATTACAAAACATTTATGTATCGCGATATCTCGAATATCGTAGTGACTGAAACATGAGGCGGCCTGGTGCAGCACCTTCAGTTGCCTGGAAACATCAAAACCAAGAGATTTAGCTGGGTTCCAGGCGAGTCTCTCGTAAAACCAAATTAGTTAGCAAATGAGTGTATATTACTACTTAAAGTCTCAAAAAGATACTGGAACTTATCGTGATGCAGCCGTTTGTGCGATCCATTCAGGTATACTGTGTGGATCCGTATGACATTCGCATAGTCTCTCACACCAGGTCTGTCAATGGTTGAAGCTCTGACCAACATAGTTTCCAGGATCCCCCAGGTGGTTGGTTGGCTTATGTGTAGTGACCCGCCCTGAAGTAATGGGATTACAGTTGCATTTTCAGGCAACTGCAGTTGGATTGAGTTAAGGTTTTCGAGTTAGAGGGTTATGTATCACACCGTAATCGTTTCATTGTCTGAACCTGACACTGTGGCGTTCGTAGGCGTGACTATAACAACCACACACGGTAATAATTCATAATACAACTTGATTTTATGCATACGGTGGCGATGATAATGTCTTGAAAGACTGAGTGGAGCGATGTGCTGGCATTCTGGACACTTTGCTCATCAATTATCTAAATCGGTCCTTAATTCTCAGACGACCAGAGACGGCAACCATTGTGGGCTAATACACCCACTTGATATGTGGGCTAGATACTCACTGCTAAGACTGCTTGTAGTAGAAGAACAAGCGAAGAAAGCACACTGCGACATTATTTGAAATGCCTCGGATATCTTGGTATGTTCTTGGATGGATGGTTGAAACCAACGACGAGAAGAAGCGTAGCCAGCAAAATAATGCTTGTTCACATCGTTCTCCATCTGTCATGCAGAGGATACAATGTCAGTCGGTTTCTCAATCAGAAACTCACAAGTTTGCTGACACAGCTCGCCGACAGGTAAACTTCACCAGCTAGTTTATTATCAGCCAGCGGTCGTAAGATATGCCACTTTGTCGCATCACTTCTGGATTCCTAAGTATCTACACAGCATTGCTCTTATCTATGTACATCGGTTTGCTTGCCTTGAGGACTTGCCATATAGATCGAAGGACAAGACTATTCTCTGTGTAGTTATACGGTTACATTCAATTTAGATTGGCGGACGGTCTCGATTGAAGCCAACCTAATACGTGTTCGCACCAAACAGACAATGATGCTTCCTTTAAAAGCAAACGCATGGATGTTGGGAACATCAGAAGCTGTCATGATTCAATCCAAAAACAATGACATCGCTTTAAGATACACTTCGTGTCTAGAGTGCTCTAAGCCTGACGATAGGGCGATTGCTTGCCAACAAGCTGAACCGATTAAGCTTGACGCTGTCAGTGATTCAGTATCAAAACGTGATCACAAAACCCTAATTGAAAAATACCTGATTTAGTCATATGACCCTGGTGTTACATTTCTAACCGGTTGATCTTAGCGGTCCAAGTATACGACCGGATGTGGTTACAAGCTACGAAAAGTAAACTTATTTGCAAATCACTTTGGTTTTCAAGTGAATCTCTCATTTATGATGTTCCTTGACTGAATATGCGGCACACAGGCCGTTTCATGTTTAAGTTGGTACGATATTGGAGATACCGCAGTATATTTTCATAAAGGAAACTACTCACAAGGTGACTGAGAACTCTTCGACCGGTTTCGTGGTCGCAGGCTGTCGAAGAGTTTTCAACAACCTTGTGAGTAGTTTCCTTTATGATTACAAGCTGTTCAAATGCCTCCCTCACGCGAGTACCTTACTCAAACGGATCTGTCTGAGTAATCCGCTTGATCCTTTAATATGAGAACGTGCTGATGATCTCGCGTTCATATTGTTCTTTCATATTTTTCATATTATTTTCCAATTTTCTTTTGTTTTTTTTTTGCAGCAAGTGGCGTAACCGTAGTGAAGTTCGACCCTGCCGACGGAATGCTGCATGTCGGAGATAAAACAGAAATCGCGTGCATTGGCGAGGAGGCTGAGGGTGGCGCAACAGGCGGAAGTTTGGTACTAACGGACCTGAGCGATCGCACCGACCTAATCTCGATTGACACTAGCTTGCACAAAATCAAGCCCCCTGCTGCTGGGACAACCTACACAAAATACGGCTCCACCATCGTCGAATGCAAATACGATCCAAATTTATCGCAGCTGCCCAATCTGGTGAAAACGCTGACTGTCCGTATTTCGCGTGAGTTGTTGTATGTTATACATGAATACATAAACACGATCTAGATGACAAAGTTGTATTTTAATACACAGACTTTCCATTGACAGCTCAGCCCCTGGATGGAACTTTGGACTCCGAGAACAGCGGAAACCCGGAGGTACCCGTGGGCTCCACCAAAGAATTCCAGTGCAATTTGGTCCCACTGGATGCCGCCGAAACCTTGAATGGAACATGGAAGGCTGTTGTGGACCCGGCGGGGGCAGCTGGCGTAACCGAGTCGCAAAACGGTAACTTTGGGAAGATAGGACCTCCTAATCCACAGGGCTACCAAAACCAGCCGAGCTCATTCAAAGTATCGTGTACATTCTCAACACCTGAAGGAACAATTATGCACACCTTTGAACGGACAGTGACAGTAACAGGTAAGTGACACGTTGAAATGAGTGCTTCAAGCGTATAATTAACTGATATTTTCACTTATCTGCGCAAGTTCACGGACCACGAAGAATTCCACCCCCGAAATGGTTACGATGACGTCATTTTCATAACCTGACCTTCAGTGTATTCCTAATGATTTTTTATTAGCGTGCTTTGTCTCTTTTTGAAGGAGACTTCGAAAATTAATCGTACAATGCGTGTGATTTTCACTCGGTCCACGCAGTCTGATGGCAAAGTTTTAACATTTTACAAATAGTGGGGTTTCATATTTCGTACCCTGTGTTAGCGGCAAGTCGGGAAAATATTTTACTCAATTTCTCGTAGGTCAATGCACGATAACAGTCTTTCCAAGCAATCCTGACGATTTTCGCAGCTAAGAAAGATACCACGAATTGTTGACCAAGGAATACGCCTGGCATCCAGTGCCGCATCTTTCACCCTCCTCCATTTTCCGACTGTAGCATTCCTCAGTTTGTGTAACGTGTGCAAATGTGAACAGACGATCGACCTGGATTGGACTCGTTACATTCGGACCATGGTGAATAATAGTTTCAGCTGTATGTTGGACAAAGTCTCTTTGTATGCAGTAGTATTATTCGAATGAGACGCTTGGCCACATGGTGTTTATTCATGAAAAGCCGAATACGAGCTCAGACTGATCGTGTCGCTATCAGTTACCCATGGCGTGAAACAGTAATCTTCCGCAGCTTCTCTTGGAAATTGTAGAATACACTCGTCCGGAGTCGCTTTTCCAATCGTGTTCTAGGGCCGCACAGGTTTCGTACAAATTGCTTAACAGCTAAACGACCGGCTGATCTGGATGTCAGAAGAATTTACCTGGGTCGTGTTCCAGGAACGAGAGTGACACCACTCTGGAGTCTCGTAAAAGTGGGACGCCTTTACTCAAGCGCTGTGTATCAGATTGAATAGTGACACCGCTAAATCTTGACTAAATACTAGCCGGTCCTTAAAATAACTTGACTTGAGGCATTGTCAAACGTCAATTAGAAGTAAGCAAACAAGCCGACCGTGAACTCTTCTGGACATGCAACTCCGAGGAAATGAAACAAACCCAGAAAGCCGTTAGTCCCTGAAGATTGTATCACTTGGTTCGTACGACAGGTCCTCGGAAACCAGTAGTGAGCACAACCAACAGGGATCGAAATTGAGTGAACATTTGAACAGCAACGAACGCCCAGACTATTGGGCCGAATAATTTGGACTGTGTTTATCATTTTCTACTGGAGACTATGGATGATGCACAACCCGGAACGGCGAACGTGGAACGCCCTACGACCTTGGAGGTTTATGACTGCATCTGGTCTCGAGAGCGCCACTGAACCTCTGATCTTGTTCAAAGATAGGGCTGAAGTCCTCAGTCGACGCTTATCTGTGTCTGTCTGTCTGTGTGCATTTCGGGGGAGACATTTGAGCAGAGTTGGTGACGGCAGATTTTCAGAAAGCGGACCGTAGTGGACGCATTAACCACGGAAGAATCAACTTGACACCAGTCGCAAAGAGGCTGATGGTATCACTTGTGGTCCGTCGCTTTGTTGTGACTCGTAATATACTGACTCGATAGCAGCAAGCAAGGGGCTAAATTAGAAGGGCTGCTCTAATCAGATCTGCCCACTAAGTTAGGTGCCAGAATAACAACATACAGATGAGTCAGAATTTTAATAGCCCTTTTTTCTAGGCGCATTGGACTCAATTGACCGGTGTGTTCTCTTTGACACGCTTTCCCGTCAGGACATGCCCTGGAAGTTTGTGAACGTAACGATTTTTTCTTGTATTCAAATACTTCCGGACGGACAGCTCGCCGAATGCTTCCATACACAGCGTTGTTCGTCATGCTGGCTCACTCTCATCATTCAAGTTCAACTTTGAGAACAATGATATCAAATGGCCTCTGGAAAAGACTTTGACAAACCGTTCTTTTCTCGGAAGTGGAAAGAAAGCTGAAGGATTTTTGAATGAACTGTACTGTATGAAGACTTCACCCACAACAATTGGGGCCATCCTCCCGGACATGCAGTAAACCAGTCCAAGGAGAGACACTCAAACTTGTGGAGCGCTGATGTATCTTGGAAAATGTGTTATCTGTGATTATAGTGAGACAGGTAAGGTGAGTTCACAAAGCTGCAATCATCGGGTGGCGTTTGCTAATTTAAGGCACCTATGTTGGCAAAGCAAACGAAGGGCGAGATTTCCGTCGTGTACCTGAGATTTCTGTTGAAAAATGTGTCCAGAAACAGATGGTGCGTTGGTTGGGCGATGTACTGCGCGCACGTAAACATCGGATTTGCGGGCTGTGTTGCATTCTCGATCCAGAGTGACGGAAACAGAACCCTGGAACAGACTCTTCACCTTAAAGGGGATAGGTGATTGATCCCGAAACGTTTGGGTGATTTCAGCACTGCTGACGTTCCAGGATGGGAACCACTTTTCAAAAGCTGCAAGTTATTAATATAAATGGTTTCGTTGGTGTCATTTTCTATCCAGATTGCTCGACTGGGTGTGTAGACCGTAGTTAGCTTACACCATGTCGCTTTCCCGTCCACCTTTTCCTCACAATAAGGCTTTCAAACAAACTAAGGTAGGTGTTACGGCGGCGAAGCACCGGTGTTGAACACCGATGTCATGCTGTGACTGGTGACGGTGATGATGAATGTGGCGAAATTTCATGACTTGTCGCTCAATGTTCCATGGTTTTTGTCGGCCAAACTCCGGCCGTTTACCGATCCTGTATGCTTCATTGGAACTTTACTGCCTGGGACCAACGTTAAATCAGACATCCGATTTGCTCTTCGTGAGCATCTGTCTTGCAAAACCCCCGGGTCAAATTTGTACAGTTTGTCTCCACAAACCTTTAAGCATGCTAAGATATTCTCCATACTTGGCACTACAGAATGACACCAGACAAGTTGGTCCCAGATGCCAAAACCTTCAAAAGACGAAAACGCGAAGTTGAGCTGTGGGACGATCAAATAGCACAATCAAAATAATTCTGAAGTGAAGCGTCCGCAGGATTCATGTAAACTGACTCTGCGCTTTTGTGGGCACAATTGACTCCTCACGGTCTTTTGAGTCGTACATTCGAAATTTTCAACCGTAATCACAATCACTGGTGTGCGTGCTCACTGATCTAATAACCATTGGAAACCGTGTAACATAGAATTGGATAAATTAAGGCTTTCGGATTTGGGAACATGTGAAAATGCACGACTCAGGTGCAGCTACCGGGATTAGGGTGTTTTCGAGAAATTTCGATGGATATCTGATGGCTAAATAATTATGTGGTGCCTGGTCCTCATTGCCATGATGAATAATGTTCGAATGGTTCGAAGTTCGATTTTCCGTTTTCATCCGAGTAGTTTTCTGAAGAAAGTGTTTCCGTGAGTTCTAACAAACTAGAGAGCTGGACAAAAATCAACACACACACACACTACATTTAAAATGTAAGTGATCCAGATGAAGAACTTTCGTTTTCAGGAGGAATGGGATTGTATTGAATCACGCATTTCGTCTAAATCACCCATGAAATATCCGTAATGCACTACACACAAGGTTGCTGAAAATTCTCCGACAGCCCACGACTAGTTTTGCCCTTCTTGGGGCTCATCAGGTAGGCGCAGTCCCCGAGTTTCCGTCAACCGCATGTTCTACTTGAAAGCGAAATGCATGAAAGTAGCGAAATACAAACAAATTTGGTTTTGCGAGAGAGTCACCAGGAACGCAGCTAAATCTCTCATTTATGCCGTTTTCAAGCAACTAAATGTACTGCACCAGGCCGCCTCACATTCCGTTTGCGACGATATTCGAGATATTCGTAATACATGTATCGACGTAATACACTACTCATAAGGTTGCTGAAAATTCTTCCACAACCCACGGCCGGTTTCGCCTTTCTTGGGGCTCTCGCAAAACCAAATTATTTGCAAGTAAGTGTATTTTGCCATGAAACTATCCGGTACCTTTGAGTGATATCTTTCTAGACAACCGATTATTAGTACCCAAATTTCGACTCGATAAATGCTCGTTCCTCACATATTTTTCCTTGCATATAAATTTTCATTTGTTGTGCTCAACGGAATCAACTGATGCAGGTAAATACGGCTTTGGTTGGCGTTTATTACATACTCAGAGGTTATGAGAATTGCCCAGCATAGGAGAATGTGTTATACTGATACATGGATTTAGCAATGAAGCTCAGCTGGCTATGTCCTACGGTGTGTGACAATCGCTGGCTAACTTTCGACGGAAATTATAATGTCCTTTTAACAGCCCTCGGAATATGGGATCATAGCTACTCGGCAAATTTCTTAAAAGTAAGGTGAAGCTCCTCAGATAATATTTCCCCAAAAAAATCACAGAAGCAAATTGTTGTCAGTGAAACAATGAGTCTCACTAAGGATGGCGAATGTCGTACAGTCAAAAGATCAACAGGTCTTGGTTGAAACGGCATATTCAGAGGAACGGGAAGGTGGAACACCGCCAGAAAAAGAAAGAACCTACGGTCCCTCGTTGGGGGTACAGAAATGAAAAGTTGACCAGATTTCCCAGATAACCACCTTCAACTCCGATTCTGACTTGAGGGTTGTTTCGGGTCACTTCCATCGCCACCGTGATCGAGGCTCCTACAAAAGATAAGGGCACATAAATCGATAAACCTGGTCGCATTTTGTTCAGCTATTTGCCAGGAAACATCATTTTGAACACTGATGATCTACAACTCGAATTTGTAAACCAGAAATCTGAGTAGGCTTAATAACCGACCTCCCAGCAACCGCAATCACATGCACAACTCAGTCCATCGATTCCTTCAGGTGTATGTTTCTCCACCCAGAACTCTACGATCAGGAGTAAGTGGTAAACTATACCGTATGCTCTCCGTCTTCTGCCGTATCATTCAGACATCGTCTAAATGGTTCTTGCGTTCTCCCACACACAGGTATCTCAATAAGACCATTGCTGACAAGTCACCTTGCAGTCAGCTTAAACATACTTCTCTGGATCATCTGCTAACCGCATGGATGATGTTGCGGTCAACCCTGTACGATATGCCGACTTTATTTCGCCATAGCTTATCACTTCAATGCGCATCGTCAAACGCCGTGAGTATTGCAGGGTCATTGGATAATCGATGATTAATTTTTTCGTCTATTAACTGAGTACGCAATACCATTTGATGGACAATGCAGCAGGCTCCATCATACTTGAGCGACGCTGAATAACTCGCCTCTCACAAAATACCCTGTTTTTTCCTAAATACAGCTTGATGTGTTATTTATTCTGCCTGACCGGAAGGTGGGACTTTTTGTGACGTAGAATGATCAGTTGCAGAAACTGCACAGATTCGTGGGTATCTTGTATTAGCCTAGAGAACATGCCCCATTAACACTAGCCACAGCTTTGGCAATGGTTTCCACATTCTTCATCGAGTTCCACGGGGCAAATATCTTTATATCTGCATTCCTCTGAGCTCTGAAGACAGTGTGGAACGTGCGGTAAATGACTGAACTACCGCAGTTTTGTCGCTGGTAAAGCTTTCTACGTAAAAAAAATAGACTCGATTTTTCTAAATATCTCTGCGGGCTCACTGTCTTCAGCGCAAACAGGCTGCGGTTCCAAGACAACGAGTACCAATGACAAATTTTCGTTCCAGGGCTGCCATTCAAAACAAAACTCATTACCACAAGGTGACATCTGTCGTTTCTCGAAGCATAAGCCCTTGGGAATGGCCGACTTGCCTCAGAGGTATGTCGCATGTTGGGAAACAGGATCTGGGACACTGGGACAGGCCTAGAAATTTCACTAATCGCATGGGTTTTTGGAGCACTTTTGGTTCGGATATACCATTGAAAGGAAGAAGGCCAACTGACCGGTTACAGACCATTGAACAGGGAAGCAAAACTCTAAGCTGCATCTTAGTTACAAAAACTGGACATCGATCTTTTCCCGAACGTGTCTTCTTCAACTTTCCTGGAGATTCATTGACTCCACCCACTCGTCGGCTAAATCCAAGCAAATGTTACAAACTGGCTCCACGAATTCCGCAACAGATCTCCCTTTTTCAATAGACGCAGAGCGAAATTCTACAAACAACACATGCTACTCGCGTGCCTCCCCATCAGTAGTATCACCGTTACACCATCACTCAAGTGTAAGAGTACAACTTGGGCGCGTTAAGTTCAAAACTGTTGTGGCACTCATTGCTTTAAAAATCTGGTAGGGGGAAGAGACAATCCAGTGAGGTGGAATTCATCTTGGCTATCCAAGACTCCCAAAAATGTTGGTCACATAAACAGTTGTTCTATCGCCTTACATATAGCGAAGTCCTAGTCAACACCCCACAACGCCAAAATTTTACTTACTGTTCTCACCTAAGGGCTTCAGATGACACATTCCGAAACTTAGTACGGAACATGGTGAAAGGAGTCGGTTGTTCATACGCACCTAATATAATCCAAGTCGAGTACCCATTTGGTAGAGCAACCTGAGTGACGTCATCACACGACGGCCAATGTGACATGAAATTATTTCCGTTCGCGTAATTCCTAATTGCGGCCTGGAATGCTGTCCAAAGCTAGATAACCAGTCACTTGGAGACTTCAATTGAAACGCTCGATCCAAAGGACCGAACAAACGGCCACACGGTATAGGAACGCCGTCACTTACCTCTGTTCTTGATGTACACTTCATACATGTTTCTAAGCCCAACACGTCGTTCGACTTAGTGTTCCAAGAATGAACACAATCCGCCTCAACTAGACCATTCGTTCTTATTCTGCGTTTGACGATCCTTTAGTTGTTCCGATTTCTTGCGATCTTCAGCTCTTGTCCAACTGGATAAATGCCAGGTGGACATACATCTGGTTCAATCTTGGCAATATCAATTCAAGGCAGTCAAAGTCGCTTGACAAAGCGTTTTTTTTCATAAAGGATCCTGAAGAACGTGTACCAAACAATCACCGTGAGTGAGAAAAGAGGACTGGTCTTTATTCTTCACGATTGAGCAAAGTAAACATTCCTCCCCGGGAAATGGTTTAGGCGTAACAGTTGCTCCAGTGTGGTAAACACAAGCAATATTATATATACATATATATTTGTAGATGTATATATATAGGTAACTATGCTGGAATCTCAGACGGTGGGGAATAATTTTTATCACAAATTGCATTGTGTCTCAATTCCCCCATACTCCACCGACTACCATCAAACTGAGATAGTCCTACAACCATTAGTTGGAACTATCAGTCACCCTGTGTGGATAGTCCTACAGGCCATTAGTAGAACTATCAGTCTACCCTGTGTGCTTACTAAATCCTGGTTGTCACCATCAAAAGCAAAGTAAATTTGTTTAGAGGATCAGGTCTCAATTTACAAGTCACCCTGCTAACTTCATCTCTCAGAAATTTGTTCACACGAAACACTTTTGAGATGTCTGGCAAAAATCAAGAATAATAAAAGACGACCTCCGTGTTACTTGCATCAAAATCCCGAGACGAGTTGGCCAATACATTGGCAAGGGATTCACAATCCCTCCTGTCATTGGAGCGGGGAAGATTTCACTCTTTTGGGGAATGATGCTAAAACCACCGGCAAGTTAAAGGATTTGCAGAGGCCAGCAAATTGAGGAGCCAAGAACAATCTTCGAAATTATGTGATGTGAAAGATATAATCAACATATAACATAATCTAATTGCGTGAAGAGACTACCTAATTTCAATGTGCTTTGAGTGAATGATGATAAGGTCATCGATTTGATTCCATATATTGAGAATTTCGAGATGGCTCGAGGGCGCAAACATACTGAATGGAAGGTCCATGGTTCGAACCTTACCTCTACATCTCGACCGACCATATCAAGGCTTAGATAACCAAGTAATATATCAGCTTGACACCAAACGGCTCCCCGTCTCCCTCACGCCAGTTCAAAACTAAAGCGTTCTGTTTCTTCGAACGATACCAAAATCTGTAAATACGTTGAAGTATCTAACAGTGTTATTGAAGGTATACAATTGTTTATCATCTTGGTAACGAAGGTCACCTGTGCATTGTGGTTATCGTCCATATAGGTTCATTCATCACAGCGATAATTTCGTCCGAAGACTCAATTTTTCGCTGGAGTCGCCTGCATTGTATGTTATCCAGGTCCCCGTTCGACGTGCTATACCATCAGGCTTTAACTGTAGCGAACTCCCGATCTTCACAGATTAATTTGGAACTCAACACCGAGCGTGTCCACTTTCGACTGGCTGCTACGCGCACATGTTTCATCACAGTGATGCGACATTCGTTGGGCGAAAGGTGCGCTTCTATAGAGGGTAATCTCAAGATACAAGTGATTGGAAAACAAGAATCCTGGTGTTATATAACTGGATTTAATTGAAGGACCCTCGCATTGTCCTGAATAAGAAGGAAACACCAGTTGACGGAGTTTGCACACAAGTCAGTATCAATGACAATCTTCAACTAGTCGATTAAATATGGTCTTGTGGGCACACTCTCTGAGCACTGAGCTTCGTTGATTACCGCATTTGGGAATTAAAGTTGAACGCCGGGCGCTGAACGCGCTGCTTCCCTCTTTCCTACATTTTCCCCGCCAAACTCGCAGAAATCGAATGTCTCCGAAGGTATAAATTCGACTCGATGGTTTGTTTTATCACTTAGATGAAGATGACGGTGCCGCATTGGGTCACATTTGCTCCGATTAGCACGACACAACCAAGTGGTAATCCCATAATGAAAATCGTGTAAAAAGTATCTGATGGTGATTTCTCAGATGAATCAACAACTTCTCGTCACCATAAATAAGATACCAGGCTTGGAATTTGTTGAATCCGTCTTTTGGCAGCACGGCGACGAGTTCCTCAATCGTATTACGATTGTAATCAAGCGGTCGTTTGGGTGGGAACTTGAAGTCCTTATAGTACTATATGGTTAAAGTCGAACGACTCTCTTAGACAGGCCGCTTGACAAGAACGGTCGAGAAATCGGGCGACCTACTCAGTTCAATTGTGCTCTGGGAACAATACGCTTGGTGACTTGTTGTGCCGTGGGCCCAAAATATTCTGCTGTTAATAAACTGAAAACGACCTTTGAGTAATTTGAATAAAATGAGTAACGTGTGCACACATTTCTAAGTTCAGAAAACGATTGGTTATATTCCAGAAAAGGGAAGTTTCGAATGCGTGCAACAAGTCGCACTGATGGCGAATACTCAAATTTATTCAAACTCTCAGCAGCGTGCACTTAACGGAGATGTTTGCTGGGAGGTCAAATGTAATTTTGAGCATAGAACTCCAAGCGGACACACATCCTCTTACTAGTTTTTCCTCTTTAGGAGCTCAAATTAGGAGTTCTGATATCGGAATCTTGAAAATCCTGACGGCCAACATGAACACAAAGATGTCTAGTAAACACAAGGTCTAGTTTTCTAACCAGCTAATAACAAGTTTCTGAGAGATTTTAAAATTTTCCTTGTTACCAGAACGGAACTGTTAATTGCCAAAAAAATTTCGTCTTAACTACGGACTGATCGATTCTGATCAATTCTCACATTTTGCTTATATTTGTCGTCATCACATGTTCAGCCACCAGATTGCATCGTGCTGAGCCCCTATTGATTTATCATCGTTCCACTCACGTGTGACTCCTACTGGTCGTTGCATTTCGTTAGTTGTCTACCCGATCATGCATAACTGTTGTTTCCTATTGGTTATTCGGTGAAGAGCAAGTCCCAGCCAATTCCTGCCATTTTCCGATGTATATAACCGCATTATTTAGCGACAAAAAAAGACCTGTTCCTGTGCTCGACTTTGGCTTCTTCCTTACGCGAGTTGACGGGTTACCTCCGGACGACACAACAACCTTGGCGACGGATTGTGTGGACAAAATGGCAATTTCATTCGAACAAATGCAGCAACTCCTCCAAATCCAACAGAAACAATTTGAAGAATCCCAGAAACAGCTGATTGAAATGCTTTCAAAAAAATTGAACCTCAAGTCCGAAACCGCTGTGGACAAGAATCAGCCATCAGTTGATGCCATTGCTGCTTCCATATCCGAATTCGCTTTCGATGGTTTATCAGGAGTGACATTTGAATCGTGGTTCCAGAAGTATGAAGACATCTTCCGAGTAGAGTTGGCAAATCAAGATGATTCTTGGAAAGTTCGTCTCCTGCTGAGAAAACTCGGTGCAGTGGAACACGAACGATACTCGAATTTTGTGCTGCCGAAAAACCCACGTGAATTTTCGTTCGATGAAACTGTCCGGACCCTGACCCAAATTTTCGGAGAACAGGCATCTCTATTCAGCATCCGATATAATTGCCTGAAGCTCACAAAGTGTGACTCCCATGATTTCGTCACACATGCCGGGATAGTAAACAAGGAGTGTGAGCGTTTCAAGTTGGCTACCATGACACCAGACCAACTGAAAAGTCTCGTGTTCGTCTGCAGCCTACAATCGCATTCAGACGCAGACATCCGAACACATATACTCCACAAACTGGAACAGGAGCCAGACCTGACGTTGCAAGCCATCACAGCCGAGTGCCAAAGGCTGATAAACTTGAAACACGATACTAGAATGATCGAGAGACCCGGTCATCAGGAAGAGCCGCAGGTTTGCAGAACGATGGTCAAGCACACTAATTCTCACGATGTTGCTCGAAATCAGAAACCTCCAAGCGCTTGTTGGCAGTGTGGTGAATGGCATTTTTCCCGTTTCTGTCCATTCAAGAGTCATCAGTGCCAGAACTGCAAGAAAATCGGTCACAAAGAATCACACTGTCGACCCAATCGCAAACCCATACGAGTGCGTCCAACCCCCTCGTACAAACAGCATAAGCCCAACCGATTTCGAAGATCTTGGTCCAAAACAAAGGCTATTCTGGCAGCCTTTCGAACTGATTTCAATTTGTACAGAAAATACGTAGCGGTTACCGTCAATGACGTTTCATTGAAACTACAACTTGACACGGCATCTGATATCACACTGGTATCTCGAAATACTTGGAACAAGCTGGGACGTCCGATACTCAAACCAACCGAATTGGTGGCGCAGAACGCATCCGGTGACCAAATGGATCTTGACGGTGAAATGGAATGTGAAGTGGAATTCCGGGGTATACGTTTCTCAGGAACCTTGTTCGTATCGTCCAATGCCGAAATTAACCTCATGGGTATGGATTGGATTGAAAATTTGGGGTTATTGGACATGCCATTGAACAAGGTGTGTACCCAATCCGAGGCTGATGTACGCCGGACTGCTGTGCCGACCTATGTTCGAGTAACTTCAACGGAGCAACTTTGTTCAAGATACGCAGACATTTTCGATTCCAAACTCGGCCATTGCACAAAAATGCAAGCAAAATTGACGCTGTTACCAGATGCCAAACCAGTATTCAGACCTAAACGACCAAAATTAGAAGTCAGGAATCATAAGATGGAACATCAATTCAATCAACATCATGGTGCACGCAAAAGGAAGTTCCGTGTTGGTGACTCAGTACTTGCATTGGATTTTGGAAACAATCGGACAACCTGGCAGCCTGGATGCATCCTGCGGCGCCGTGGAAACGTCTTATACGACGTCCAAGTCGGAAAGAAAAGGTGGATCCGCCATGCGAATCAGTTGAAGATGCGCCATTCAACAATGAACTCAGCGCCGAATACAGGGGAACTGAGCCTTAACCAGTTGTTGGATATAGGTGAAACCAGAGCAGCAAATACAATGAATCAAAAGCGGGACGATGCAAATCCGCACGAAAGGGGATCGAGACCGAAACGAAAACGAAGGTTCGTGCAACCATTCCAGGTTGACCCAAGAAGACAAAGTTATGCATAGCCCAGGTAACCAAATTTTTAAAGGGGGAGATGTTACCAGAACGAACTGTTAATTGCCAAAAATTTCGTCTTAACTACGGACTGATCGATTCTGATCAATTCTCACATTTTGCTTATATTTGTCGTCATCACATGTTCAGCCACCAGATTGCATCGTGCTGAGCCCCTATTGATTTATCATCGTTCCACTCTCACATGTGACTCCATTGGTCGTTGCATTTCGTTAGTTGTCTACCCGATCATGGATAACTGTTGTTTCCTATTGGTTATTCGGTTGAAGAGCAAGTCCCAGCCAATTCCTGCCATTTTCCGATGTATATAACCGCATTATTTAGCGACAAAAAAACGACCTGTTCCTGTGCTCGACTTTGGCTTCTTCCTTACGCAAGTTGACGGGTTACCTCCGGACGACACAACATTCCTCACCATTCAAGGAAATCTGAACTGAAGAATCGTCGGAGGAAGTGGTCTGTAAATTTCGACCTCGGACAAATGACTGCTAACAGATTGCAAAAAGCGGTTGCAGATCTTTGTTGACGGGTTACCTCCGGACGACACAACATTCCTCACCATTCAAGGAAGAAACATCTGAAGAATCGTCGGAGGAAGTGGTCTGTAAATTTCGACCTCGGACAAATGACTGCTAACAGATTGCAAAAAGCGGTTGCCAAACAGATCTTTGTCATACTAAGAGTGAGTTGAAAATATGCAGCGAGTTTGGCATAGGTGATATCAACCACGCAGTCACTCGAATTCCAAGCATTCGCGGTGACAACCAAACGAAGTTGACGGTTAAAGATGAATCTGAGATCAATTGCCGAGCTGGTACCATAAGCTTATTCACATGGATACTACAGGAACACCGGTTAACATCGAACATAAGACTTGACGACAAAGTGAGCATTTTTAATTTGAATACATTGACATACTTCGTGCCTGATTAATCCGTTTCTGTGGACGGTTAGATAATTTACCTCCAAAAGCCAAGTGAAAAGTGACTGGGGGACATTGTGAGACACGATTCCGAATTCCTTTAATCGTTTTCGCTTTTCTTTCTGGTTAACATTCAATATAGAACACCCTACCCAAGGTCTTTTGGTAGACTTAAATCTACTTGTTTCCTATTTTCAGATGAATGGACGGTCAGTTCAGGCCGAACGACACGAGTAAAATGAAAAGATGATTTTTGTTTACACGGTGCTCTCTAGGTAACACGATTTGCCATTTGTCTTGTATTGAGACAGAGTTTTGGCGTCCTCATGCCACGAGGCATACTGTAGGGTATTTTGAGCCTCGCGATTCCACTTTTTTCCAGCTAAACTCATCCTCTCCAAATCGGAAGTCAGACTTACAGTCATAAATAATAGTCTATGCCACGTTTTATGTGACATATTGATTTTTGCAATACGTGTGAACGGCTTAGTATAATGAGTCGCACGAAATTCGAACAGAACAGGATATTCGTATGGTCCCGGTGGTATCAAATTGGATTCATCCCCAGTTTGAGTGCGTTGCTACCGCGCTTCTAGTGTATATTCTTTGTTCTCTATTGAATGGGACATTGACTGATGAAGAATAAATGCTTTGGTGTTCAAAGTAGCAACAGGTTTATTGGAAACCAGAAGATTAGGATTACTTGGCATGAAAACTTGAGTAGTGGACTGGTCATAGTAGAAATTCAAGGACTAGGCACACCTTATTGAAACTATGAAGAAAGCCGAAAAGTAATCGAGCCTTCCAGAGTTTTCGCCAACCTTCTTGTTAACATTCAAAACAGACCATTTATTTGATTCTTTTATTAGAAGCCCAAGATTTTTTTATCCCCCAGATAAGTTAGAACCAAGCAAGGTGAACGTATTTTGCGGTATCAGAAACGACCTAACCGCGAATGGAACATCCTTCGAACTTGCAACTTTCAAATGAACGCCGGTTGCTTCCTGGGCATGACTTTAAACAAAGTAACTTAAATGTGGGTATTTGGAAGGACTGAAACCCACTAATGGTGTTCCACAGCCAATTCCTATTCAAGTTGTTTCCAAAATTGTAGCATTATTGCGATACTGAATCTACAACACGTCTGTGAAAAATAATTCACAAGTGGGCAGCCTATGGCATCCATAACGGTACAGAGGTTGTTTCAGCTTGCATTCCGATTCCCCACAGATTCGAAATGATGACCAGTACTATTGGCCACAGTCATTTTCCTCAGAATTCTTGCCTACTCAAAAACCATCTCAATAGCTATATTTGATGCGCAATAATCTGGTTGAACGAAAATTTCCATATCAATCTGGTTTTCACGGAAGAATCACTTAAATCCCAGCCGAATCTCTTGTTCACGACACTTTCCTTCTTTGATTTAAAGTGTGGCATGAGGTAGGGGGAAACTCTGGCACTACACCAACGTAATGTGCTTCGGCGAGCGTGATTGATATTGATTTGAGCTTGTTCCACATCTTTTGCCCAAACAACGTGAATGCGGTCACGGTGATATGCTGATCATTAGACGAAGCCGTACAATTTATGCTGCAGAGCGGAACCCTTGATAGTTCAGAACCTATTTATAAGTGCTGTTATCATAGATCAATAAATAAACAGCACATCTGGGAAAGCCGACCTCCACGTTTATCACCAGACGTGGAATGAGCCAAGCTGTGGATCGAAACATCCGTAGATACATGACCAACAAAAATATCATGTATGGTCGGGTAAATACAGAGACCGATCACACCTGCAGTTGCTGTTAGGCTTTGTTCACTTTTCGGCCGTGATACACTGACAAGCTAGGCGATCCCCGAACAACAGACCGACTCAAGTTTTTTGTGACCACCGAGCAAACCGTAGACCGGGATGCAACTCTTTGTTTGTATTTTGTGTTTTATATGCTACTCCACATAAATTTTACCGCAGGATTTACACAATGGAAGAAAATTTTGTACAATTTCGTAGTAATCAGAATGAAAACCCGTGGAGTTTGCTCTGACCCGGGAATCAGTTTGATGCATTGTTGCCCAAATATGTTTAGCTGACTGGTTGGTAGTCACCAGAATCTCGCTGTAGATTTTGGCGGTAGACACACTGATTGATGCAGTGATTTGAGCACATTGGACCGTTGCCTCATCCTCGTGGTTGAATCCCTTTGCAGTAATGAGATGCCATCAATGTTCCAGGCTGGAAAAAACCATTATCGATTTTGGGCACATTGATTTTATCTACCTCACAATGATTGATTTGCAAAACCCCTACATAAAAACCTAACTTAAAGTATATCTAAGGTTTCAGTTATGCTTTATGCTGTAACCAGTTTAGACAGTATCTGCCACTGACAGGTTCCGCTACTCCCGAATTCGGGTGTTGTGTGGAAGCTTGAACCGACAGGGCTTACTTTTACCCGACTACCTGATGACTGGTCTCCAAGACTCACTCGCACTTCCTACCCAAATTGGAGAAGAACCAGTAGCCTCAATCAAGATCTTTCTTGCTGCTTGAGGAAATCATTTTTGCTTTTTACTTACTATTGGTTGGGACAATATTCAGTACTAAACTGATTGTCGAACTTGAGCTGGCCTTCGAAAAAACCTGTCTTGCTTCGAAAATTCCATTGGTTTTAGTCAGCCACTTGAGATTGTGTCTTTAGATGCATGCTTTCTCCACTTTCATAGTTTAATTTAAACCAAAAAATGACAGCTGACTTACCGGTTGGACCGTAGGTTTGCATACCCCTGTCCAATTTTTCCACTGATTTCTGGAAGACAAAACTGAAGAGCTCAAATTAGGGTGGCAACTGGATGAATTATGTGTACGCATGTGGCAAAATTTGTCAACTCACGGTTTCTCATTCCATAAATGCACACCTCATAAGACAATAGTGGTAAGTTGGAGAGAAGCAGATTTCCGTTCATCGTCGGAAAGAATAAATAATACGATGTTTTTCATTCATCTTGCACTGTATCCCCCATGACCGTTTCTGTCACCTAAATTTTTTATCTGAGTTGGTTAAATCACGTGTGATCTAGGATCAACCGAATTGAAGGACACATTGGCAGGCAATCCTGAATTACCGTACATTACTTACAAGTAATAACAGAGAGCATGTTTTCATCGTCATGTATCTCCAAAGTACTAAACGTTTACGAGAAATACACTCATCTGCAAATCAATTTGGTTTTCACGGGAGACTCAATTGAATCTCTCGTTTATGATGTTCTCCAGTTGAATGTGCTGCACACAGGCCGCCTCACTACTCACAACCGAGTAAGTAGTTTCCTTTATGAAAATATACTAAACGTTTACTTTTAAACCCAAAAACCAGCAAGTTCTACGTAATTGTGATTTGTGTTACGTTGCCACTGAATATGAAAGTATGTTATATTGTCGGCAGGAAATCACGAATACCGCAAGCTCACTAGGCAGCTCAGGGAAGACTGTAACAGGTGGTGAGTGGCCCTCCAAAACTAACTGGTTCCGAATACCACCGGGAGCGGTCAGCGACTGAAATGGCGCCCTAGCAAAGTGAGATCGAGGTCAGCGTCGCCTCCCTCATGGTAATGGCCAAAAACTGAATCAAACGAATACCAGTGGTTAGATAATCCCAGCACTTAACCCAGCAGCTACTGACGAAGTTTATACAAAGCTGTACGAAATTCTTTGGTCGTGTTCAGCGATTCAGGAAGCTTATCCTATTTGCTCAGAAAGCTTGGAATGGTTTTGCCGCTATTTCCGACAAAAGCTGAGGCGTGAACTTTTCAGAATCGGATGATGCAAGTTCAATAACCAGAAATAAAAGGTTTTTTAAATGTGCCCACAATGTACTGAAACTAAACACTGATTCGGAAACTACAAAGGAAATATTTGCACTACAAACGATCAAGTAATAAAATGGCCACAATAAATTTTCATTCTGTGATTTTTTTCTTGTTGCTATGGCTGTGGAATATGTAATGTTCACATTCACATCGGTGTCGTTATCATACTTTGCTGGGGTAATTATTCTGATGAGTCCACACCAAAGCGGGAGAAGCACTGGACTCGACTTTCGCTCTTATTAAAGCTCATCAGAAGGGCATATCCAGTGGCCGTGCCGGGATGTAAACCCCGGACACCTGACATGCGAGGTGAGCGTGCGACCACTACTCCACCAACGCACGTTGGACGCATCTGATTTTTCACTTCTGAACATGCAAGGGCGTCTGCAAGTGAACGATGCTACTGGGGAAAGGAAGAAGGCCTTCGCAGAGGAGTTATTTAATAGAAAATGCCAACTGAAAGTTACGGTGCTACTGGGGAAAGGAAGAAGGCCTTCGCAGAGGAGTTACTTAATAGAAAATGCCAACTGAAAAGTTACAGATTATTGGACGGGGAAGCCAATCTCTCATTTGCGTCTTGTTTACAAAAACTGAATATCCATCTTCTCCTTGAACGCGTCTTTCTGAACTTTCCTGGATATTCATTGACTGTTGCTCAAATCCAAGCAAATGCTACAAAGCGACTCCCCATGTTCCGCAATAGACGTCCCTTTTCAAGAGACGCAAAGCGGATTTACGGTGAAACAAACTACTCGCATACCTTCCAGTCAGTAGTATCACCGTTACACTGGAATGACCGGCTCCTCGTTCACATCATTCGCATCTGAACAGTCGTCCTCCTTGGATGGCCTAATTGTTCACATCATGTAGGTTGGAAGTCTCGGACTTGAGTTTCACCCTTATTTCGGCTCATCGCATTGTTCATCATAGAGCTTCCCTTCATACTTCTCCGCTTGGCTCCTGCAACATTCATACATTGAGTTGGCATTTCGCCTTATGGTGTTTGTTCAATGTAGCAAGGATACTTGACACCGCAAACTCTGTTCCGCGTTGTGGAACAGTTGCATTCAATTTTGTTGTCTGTCGAGTACACTTCCAAGATATTTGTGCAGATTTCGTCCTGTAAGTGAAAAGCTTAGCTGAAAAGCCTAGAAGCAGGGTGACTTAAACTGCCTGATACATTGACGTTTTAACGACAAATTGATCAACTGACGTGATTGTTTGTTTCTTTGGCGAGATGAGATATCTTCCAAGTTTGACGTCAGGAAGAGCTTCGACTGTTATGTGTTAACTCTGCTCTTCTTTTTTATTGTTGCAGGCGTTAGACACCTACGAATATGATAACTACTTTCGCATTTTGGCGTTCCCAGGTAAGCAAAACCAATTTTCAACCCCACATTGCTTCTTGATCAAAAAAATCTCTTATTCTGGTTGTTTAGTTTGTCAGGTTAAGGAAAATTCCTGATTCAGATACTCTTGATTATTACTCAGTTAAATTAGACCAGGACCCCGTGGAAGTGCCGAGGTGAATAGTGAGCACCTCAACGACCCTGTATAGTACGAAATGAGTGGTCGTCATTTTTAATCTTTTTGTGTTACGCTGCACTTGATGACTGCATAAATTTTGTGATGTTTCCTTACTCTGACTGATGGAGCAGGCAACGGAAGCAACGTTCATTCTTTTCTTTGTTTAGGTAAGTTGAATTGACTAGTGGGTCGGAAATATAGTTTCAGCCAAACAGTTCATTTCACACCTTGACGGGTTTTATGAGTTACAAGCAAGTAACTTCTTGTGTTACAACAGTAACGTCACTTGGTAAAAGAGGATGGGATAATGGTAGAACTGAAAGCTGTTACGTTACGCAGTGATTATCAATTTTACTGACTGACAGAGTCAATAAAATAAAGTAGTGCACACTAAAATGTCATGAGAAGGTAAATCTATCAGCTTGTTTTGATATATAGGGTCGTTTCTGATCAAACAGAGGAAGCTCGATCTCCATATCTGTGTATTTAGGGAAATACCGCTAAGATACAAGCAACTGACAAATGAATACTAGTACAGCCGATTATGCAAGTGATATTTATAAGCGATGTACAAGGTTGGTATCACAATAATTCGTCGGAAATAGGGCATGCTTGTCACTTGATATATGAGACTGCTGGTACATATAAGGGCGCGTCTGCCATCCGAGGTTTTTACAACATGAACCAAAGGCTCTGACCATTAATTTGTGTGCCGAGCACCACACATGTACATCCGGATTATGACAACAAGCCAAAAACATGGGCCCCGAACGCATCTTCCGCAGAGGTGATCAATAGTATCATAATGTTCGCTGGTTGTTGGACCGGACAAAGAAGGATAGGATTTTAATCGATCCACTGTCAGAAGATAGAAGGAAGTGTTCACCACCGCGTTAGGATTGACATGCAGTTGTATTTCTAACATAACTCACCCCATAGAAGCAGCCGATATGGTGTACAGAAAAGCAAGCTCTGGATGTCGCTAAGTTTTTCTTTGGTAGCTGGAAAACAACTGGCTTGGATGTAGATCATTTTTGAAGTTTAGCAGCATCACTAAGCCAAGGAAGCTCAATATTTGTGCAATGGGCTCCTTCATAGCCGGCAGATACTCGTTTTCCCGAAACTTTGATCTGCTGAATGAATTTTTTCACGTAAAAATATCGCATATTGCTGTATGTGTGCTGTCTGAGTTTTGTTGGATTTTGTTCTAATTATTCTCGCACGCATCACATTTTTCACATTCGCTGTACTACGGTTCCAGACGGTGTTTTGTGTTACGAGTGTGTATACTACAAATGCAAAACCAACGAAAAGTCGAAGGATTCTGAGAATTTACTGAGTTGAGCGCATTTCATAATTACAAACAGCACACCTCATACACTACGTTCTTATCTAACGGGACACCGCAGACATCTTGTAGTCACCTTTCATCATCATAAGGTGATCGGGTTTTGTTCGACCGAATTCCGGTGAAGAAGAGTTGGGCACCTCAGATCCCTGCTGAAGTACGAAACGCCGTTGTGTGAAGTGCCACAGTTTTTAGCCGGTGAATTCGACAAGATCTTTATCACTCAAGACATATACTTCTACCGCTTTAGGTGTCCACCATCCCTGTTGGGTTCTGACGCTTCCCGGGTTCGATAAATGTCGATGGAACTCGCACGGTTAACCGATTTGGGTGAGTATTTCGAAAGCAACGCATATCTGTATAGACGTGATACACTAATCATAAATTTGCTGAAGACTCTCCGACAGCAAACTGAGGCGTAATTTATTCTATATCGTGCAGCACATTCAGTTGCCTAAAACATCATAGCCGAGAGATTCAGCTGGTTTCCAGATGAGTTTGTTGCAAAAACAATTTAATTTGTCAACGTATATCTGTAGATACAAGCAATACACCTTCCTGGCCACAGACGTCATGGATGCCGAACGTCCGTTTATGCGTTCCTTCGTTGAAAGAGAACAGTTTGCCCCGATGCGTAAACCGTTAATCTTGTTCTGAGTCTTGGTAGACAAACAGTATGCCGTACTGTCTTTTGTCGTGAATTTAAGCAGCGGTGTCATGTTATGCTCTCAGGAAGCATGTATCAGATAAAATCTATGTATTTTTGGCCACAGACACCAACCGCAAATGGACTGTTCGGGCAAAATCTAAAGTGGTCTCAATCCGTTAACAGTGGTTGTCGGATTACAGTATACCGGAACAAGTTATACCCCTTACACTTGTCACCGCTGTCAATGTTTGACTCCGTGCGTAAACAACTTAACCGAGTGATGGATAAACTTCAGGGGCTGGAACCTAGGAGGGTCACAGCTATCAGTAAGCCGTTGATTGTTCGGGAGCAAATCTCGCTGCATGAAGGCTCGATGTCTGATCGAAGATACTGTTATATCTGCTGATTCGCCGACCTGTGGTATCTGCTGCTGACCCGCTCCAGTGCCTAATGCCGGAGAAAAAAGACTCACAGAAGGTAACACAACAGCTGCTATATTCCGAACAAACGAGTGCGAGCGCAAAACTTACAACCGCCCACCGCTAATTAAAGGGGAGTTTCTGACATTGATCCAGGCTGTCTGATACGCACTAGTGAACACCTATCAACATCGATCGTGCCTCTGTGAAAAGCCTGAACGCTGATCACATTTGGTCGTGCTTCTGTGGCGTGCCAGAACACTCATCAGGCTTTGCTGAATTGATTGAATGATTGATTGGCCTGAATGCTTGCCGTCTTTCCTGTTGAGTTTTTCGTGGAGCAGTAGGTTTCGGGCGTTCTGAGGTTGCTTTCAAGAATCTGACAATCTTGATAGATACTGTGTCCCGATTTGGGGACACAGACTTAGGCTTCACTGGGATTTGTGACCACTGGTTTGCATGGAATCGCGTATCATATCACGATGTGTTGTGATGGCGAACCTTGTCCGCTATGGAATGATTATTCAGGCTTCATCGGTGAGTCCGCTAACGAATAATTTATTTTTGGTGCCTAGCTATCCGTGTTGTGTTATGGTTTGTGTTTCTTGCTTCCAATGGTTGAAATTGTCATCCATTATTGTCTCTTCCGGTCGGCCCGTTCGTGGTCTGTATTGCATCGTGGTCGGCTTCTCTGTCGTTTGATTGGTTTGTGGTGTACCTCCTTTCAACACATTACGAAGCACTGCAATGTTGCGATTCCGTCGTGGACGCGCACTCCAGTTAATCCAATCACCTTCATCTCACCGGTTTTGTAGTTCACAAAGAGCAGTCTTATCGCTGTAAACTGATTGGTCGATCTTATCTCGATCTTTGTTGCGTTGTTGTTTGTGTTCCTTCCTTCCTATGGTTGAAATTACTGTCCATTATTGTCTCTTCTGTTTGGCCCGTTCGCGCTCTGTATTGCGTAGTGGTCGGCTTCCGTGTTGTTTGACTGGTTTTCTGTGCACCTGATTCCAACACATTACAACGCACTGCAATGTCGCGATCCCGTCGTGGACGCACACTGCAGTTAATCCAATCTCTCAGTTAATCTCAGCGTCCTAATAAATGTCTACAGATGACACGCATCTGACTACATACTCGTGCGAACATAATGGAGCAAAAATGTTGAGGTTCTGTCATCATCGTGGAACTACCATTCATTGTCAATCCCGCCGAAATCTCAAACTGAATTTTCTTTTCCTGGATACACAGACGTGCATTAACGCAAACTGAATTCATGAAATAAACAATTAAATTAGAAAACTAAAAACTAAACCGTAATTATGGTCCGGAAGCTGATAGCTGATTGTACACTCATTTGCGGACCAATTTGGTTTGTCAAGATCCTCACCTGGAACCCAGCTGAATCTCTCATTGATGATGTTTCAAGCACTGCGCCTACCAGATGGGCGGGAAAAAGGGCAAAGCGGATAGTGGGCTATCGAAGAATTTCCAGCATCATGAGTTGTGTATTTTGCGCTTCTTACCTAAAGATTGCCTTTGAGGTGAGCCTTTGAATTCCGAGCACGTTGCAGCCGTTTTTCTGTCAGAATCTGGTGGTATTATGTCAGTCAACTGGCAGTTTGGCGGTACCTGGGAAATTTCCAAAACTCTATTCACGATGAGTACTGCTTTGTAGTGAACCGGATGACTGGTGGGCTGAGTATATCTCGCAATCGATGGAATCGATTTTACTCCATGGTTTATACTCACCTCGGTTCTTCAAGGATGTTCTTGATCTTACGGATTATACCCGCGAAGGATGCTCTCTGGCTTTTGAGTCTCGTCAGAAATCCGGAAACTTTGCACACCTGCATCAACCCACAATGCAATTCATACTACTTTTGCGGTCAAATTAGTTAACATCTGATCTGTTTAGCATACCCTGTTTTGCATTGCTACGCTGATTTCGTGAAGAAGTGCCAAATGTCTGAAAGCACTACTGAGGTACATTTCAAAAGAACAAAGTTTTCAAGCAAGTGATTGCTTCCAACTTCCGATCATGTTTCCGCATCAGCGCGATTTTGAAGGTTCATTAGATTAAAAGAAATCTAGCCAATGCTGTTAAGTTCCTCTTGAAATATCCACACCTATTGGCTGCCCATTCCTCGCCATTCCCAAGCTGAATCAGGTAAATGAGCATTTCATCAACTTTTCCATTGCGCGTGGGCTTCCAATGAACTTCTGAATTCAAGACCTCGTGTTTCTACTTCAGGCTGTTGTTTATGCTTTTCGATCAAAAGGATTCTTTTTCGCGACCCTTGCAATCATATCAGCATGTACGCGAAAACACGAACTAAGAAAGACTACTTGTCTATTCAGTAGTGAATTGCTCTTATTTGCATTCCTGGTGTGCGTTGTTCGGTCCAAGATTCATTTTCAGACAACCGGTGTCAGTATCTATGAAACGGGTAAGACGAATGCCACACCAGTACGGTTGTACGGCATGCAGTTACTCAGATACACTTGACATCTGTCCTCAAACCAACCTGAGGTTGCACGTCCAGCATTCCGGTAACGACCTCCGATCGAACTTCAGGGCTTAGCCTGTTTTGTTTTGAGTTACATGTGAAAAGAGCTGTTTCCTTCCCCAATTCGAACAATTGGATCTTACACTTTGACGGAATGCTCATGTTCCAGTGTAATCAACCTCTGGTACTCGCAGTTGGAGCTGCCGATGCTGGCAATCTCCGAGCCTTCCTGACAGATCTGTGTACTACACAGTACAGATCAGGAAAAAACGTTTCTCGGAGAAATCTGGTTTAAATCGTTCAGCGCTGTCTAGCAAGGAACGCGGTGTTTCGAAAGGTTGTTTAACTCTCGACGGTGGTGTAGTTAAGTGAGCACCGAACAACGAAGGAAAACCTGGATATGCTTCGAAAATCGGCGTGTAAATAACGCACTCTGATGGATAATGGCAAATTAATTTCCCTTGGCCGTCGAAAAGACTTTCAAGTGAATCGAAACGGATGTGGCGATGAACACGTATCGGCAAAGTAACTTGGGGATAATTTGAAACCCAAATGTTCGCTAAACTGTCTCTCTTGTTTGAGAGATGTTCCAGTTAGAAGCCTCGCACAATGGCTAATCTAGGCTATATTTGGAATGATATGAAACATGTGGAGGCGGGTTGCTTTGCGGGAAATGACTTAAAATGCCAACTGAGGTCCGTGGAGAGAAGTCTGATCTTCCAGTCTTTGGGAAATTACACTGAGATTCATTTGTCACTCATTGGGGTCTAATGATGACGGACAGTCAAAACTTTGCGTCCACAATGTGAGTCGTGTTATGTGCGGTGTGCACTTCATTTTGAATTGGAAACACCTCGGTGGTGACATGACTAAACTACCTCCACTTCATGAGTTTTGGTTTTATTTTTCAAAAGACATTCGTTTGGAATTGTCATTTCTCCATCGAACCAATGCTGAACCTGTTCGGCCTTCAACAGTTCAATGCGTGTCTACATAGTTGAGGCAGAAACACCACTTCTTGATTGGAAACCTGAACTGTTTACAGTGTCATTCATCAAACTAACAGTGAGGATACGGGATAGTCCTACAATTGTGCCCAAATTGATCATGGACGGCAATAAATGAGACAAGATTGCGGTACATAATAAGCGAATTGAACAGCTAAATACCTGAGTCAAGTAGTTAATTAATCCAGAAAATTCTCGAACTACTCTATAATGAACTCCAAGCAAGGCGGGAAGTGAAAAGAGTTCATTGTTTATTCCTGTGACTCGTTATTCAGTTCTCGTCATTTCCAAGTCAACAAATTCGGATGTTGTTGTCAACGGAAATCCCGGGGAATCTCCCTAGTCTGCCAACGGTTGCATGTGCAGCCAAGATGAAATCCGGGGACCCGAGTTTTTGTTCACAAAGGAAGCTTCACAATTCGTGAGCTACATGAATTGTACACCTTCCAAAACGCGACAAGGAGACAACTAATCAGCTGATCACATCTAGACTTTTGTCAAACAAAATCAGATGGTCAGTTTGACTCTACAGGACTCAGCGTCGGCACGAGGCAGCTGAGCATTTTCGCGCTGCGCGAAATTTAGTTAAAACGCACTGAGCTAGGATCTATTAGAACTGAACTTCAAGGTGGACACCCGTGACGACGAGTAAAAGAAAGCGCTCGACCGACAGGGATTTTAACTTGACCTTATGACAATTCCCCAATTCATTTGCTTACTCCGTCTATGTACTTTTGATCTCCAGTTGTTTTGCTCATCCGTGCCGGCCACTCGCCTTGCCGCAGAGGCCGTCCTTTCCGACACTTGTGCATTGACATGTGTGTCTGTGTGTGAATGTGCGCTGCTGACCTACTTACCCATTTGCGTTCTGGTCCCGTTTGCTGACCTGCCTTGACTTGTTCTCTAATGTGTTCCTCGTGATCACACGTCCAATGAGAATCACGAGACCGTCATTGGAATGGACGGCCGCAAAACAAGATACTGAGCCATCATTCCGTTCGCCGTTGTGTGGTGTGCGTACTGCACTGTGCCGGTCAGTGACAGATCTGTGAACTTGTTGACGCTACGAACGTGAACACCTGAGCCCAATTCTTCCTTTTGATATTCAGCATTGTCGAACCTACGCGTCACTCAAATTTCCGTATCGGGCACCTCAACGCCCACACGACATCGGTGGAGAGAAC
>NW_008752145.1:251058-256850 GCF_000715545.1 Opisthorchis viverrini | reverse complement strand
GCAAACATGAACCGGCTGGTAACCTGTCCGACGCACTGGTACAAACGTTAGATCTCCGGATTTTGCGTGAGTTATTTTTTCTTCAGCAGATATGTGTGAACCAATCTCAGATTCCCGAACAACACATCAAAGAAACAATGTCTTTTAAATTCGTATCTCGTTTGCATAAACAGCTAGGACTATGGACGGAACTTTGGACGGAGCGAACAGTGGGAACCCGGAGGTGATGGCTGGTTCCACCAAGGAATTTCAGTGCGACTTGGTTCCATTGGACGCTGCCGAATCCTTGAATGGGATATGGAAAGCGTCGGTGCAGCCGGCGGGAGCGGCCGTGGCGACTGAGTTGGAAGGCGGGAAGCGGGTGAAAATCACCCAAACAAATGCACAAGGCTATCAAAACCAGCCGAGTTCCTTCACAGTGTCGTGCAGATTCTCCACACCAGACGGGACGGAAATAGTTTTCAGCGCTATCAAAACCAGCCGAGTTCCTTCACAGTGTCGTGCACATTCTCCACACCAGACGGGACGGAAATACACAGTTTTCAGCGGACAATAACAGTAAAACGTAAGTGAGTCCTCGAAACACCGGATCGTTTCTGATAGTTTAATGCTTTGATCAAACAAAAATATATCTTATGAGAAGTTGATGAAAAATGGAGAAAGTGTTTTTAACAAAACAGAATTCGAAATGAAATTCACAGTTATTTCGACTTTAGGTAAAGCCGTAATTTGATCTTTGTACTTGTCATATAATTCGTAATTTATAAATTTCATACGTTATCGCCTGACGTGAAATTTGAGGTTTCGTCATGCGGTTAACTTTTATTTATGTTCCCCTAGTGTGACGGTGCACTACACATAAGGTTGCCGCAAATTCGTCGACAGCTTAAGACCGGTTTCGCCCTGCTCGAGGAGTTTTCAGCAACCTTGTGAGTAGTTTCATCAGTGGAAACTGGATGAGTTTAATGACACCAATTTAGTGTTTTGGACCATTCAGATCCAATTGTAAAGAAGACATCTCACCAGTTTTGTGTATGCTGCGATAACAGTTGGGTTTTAGCTTATTTATTTGTTCAGTGATCACCTATTTTGTGTTATTGGCCTTGTTGATCGTTCCACGCTGGTGTTTCCAGCCGAACATCCACCAAGGTTGCGCAAACTTCCGAATAGTTGGTGACCACCCGCATGAAATATGATAATTGACTGTATGAAAGTGAAGTTAAAAGCGGCAGTTGTCGATATCTACTCGTGTTCTGCGCATGTTTACTGATATTTACTCATGTTTACTCAATATTTACTCAATATCTTAAAAGGTTTCTGGTGAAAGGAGAAATCCGCCAGGCAGACCGATTCACAGTCTGGCATAGCCACCACTATAGTGTCAGAGAATTTTGTCAATGTCGTGGAGAGGTTCAGAAGTATTCCTGGCTAATTTTTGCAATAAGTGCTATCTGCACTTTTATTCCCTTCTTTTTACACTTTAATTATGCCGCGCTCAACAGAATCCACTAATGAGGGTAAGTAAGTGGATGGCGTACACATGTAGAACAAGTTTTTGTTTATTTTACAAATCCCCTCAGAGGACGATCAGTATACCAAGAGGTTCTGAAATTTTTGGAGTATGGGAATTCTTTATACGCATAATCCCTCCGAATTTTGCCAAAAAAATAGTCTGGTAGAAATGTGAGTATAAAGATTGATGAGAAACGTTTTTATTTATGTACCACGGGTTTGCGCGTTTCTCTACTACTTGGTGCGCTCAGTAGTATGATTTCAACAGCAGTTAGCCTACCTTGTTAAGTTCGCTTCACATCTCATGTTTGTACCATAGGTAAAGTTAGACCATGTCGTAAATGAAATATTCCAAACGATTGGCCGTCTATTTTGCCTGGACGGATAGCTTGCTGCAGAGGGGGAGAGTCCCGATTTGCATCTACCACTTTGGTGCTACACCGAAACGAATTTTCGAAAAAACCCGTATTGACCATTGGTTACAATTTGTTTTTACGTTTTCGTGTTCACACAGAAACGATGATTTGCATTATTTTAAGTCTTCGGCAATATTAGCGACCGGTTTTTTATAGTTAGAAATAGCCGTTGAACAAAATTTTACTGATGTAACCATTGATACCAGTGAAGATGTATGTGAGTAGTATGTTTCACCCAAATCCGCTTCGTATCTCCTGAAAAGTGAAATCTTTTACTGAATTTTTGTGTAGTCGCTTTGTAGCATTTGCTTGCATTTGAGTAACAGTCAAGGAATATCCAGGAAAATTCTAGAAGCCGCGTTGAAGGAGAAGATGTACATCCAGTTTGGTAAACAAGATGCATATGAGAGTTTTGCTTTCCTGTGCAAAATCTGTACCTGTTCAGACCTTTTTCATTTCATCGGTATATCGCTTACGTGGGGTGACAGTGGATTCGTTGTTTGTGTGTATGGAAATGTTAGCTAAACGCCACTCCACCTTCTCAAACAAATCTTTACATTGACCCTGGACTGAAATTATTAAATAAAATTGCCTGGCTTATACTTTTGTTTATTTTCGGTTCGGTTTGCTCTTGATCTGTCTTGAAATTCAACTTAAGCTATAATAAGATACTTCTCAGAACAAGGTATCAAACACGGAATTGTTGCTGAATGTTGGTGCAAAATTTATGGACATATACATATTGGTCTATTTTGAGATTTTACGGGATCAGTCGGAACTGTGACCGTGTATTGTTATCGTATCCGTTTGCGGCAAACGTCTCACGAAGCGAATGAGTGCGTCCGCCTCTGCTCCAACCGTTTCGAAGAAAGCCAATTCGCGCAAGTTCAGGATCCCAGTGAACCAGTCGCCGCTAATCGACATGATGAAAGCCCCCATCAACGCCGCGAAGGACCGCGAGGGCACATCACTTCCGACCATCAAGGAATTCATCGCCGCCAACTACAAGGTTCAAACTTGGCCCGCACATCCGTCGGGGCATCGTTCATGCCGTCGAGAAAGTTGTCCTCGTTCGGGTTGGTCACAAGAGCTCCGTAGGCAAGCCATCTTTTTATTTGGAAAAGCTGTTGAACAAAAAGCTTATTGGTTCGTCCATTAGGTGGGGTGACACTGCAGAAAGTAGGAATTCGTTGCTCATCACTCAATCGTCATTCCGTTCTTTCAACTACGTCGCCAGTTGGACTAAATTTTACGGATGCCAGAGGTGGATTGCAGGGTGATTTTGTTGACAGAATTTCCGGTTTATTCCTGATCCACCTAGAACTTCAACCCGAAATACAAGATACTTCTTACAGAATAATTATGTTTACATATGCAATTTATCACTATTTATAGGCATTCTATTTTGTTCTACGCAGGGATTTCAATCAAATCACTATTGCTACCCTGGTTTCCTGTTGTGAACGTACTCGTAATGTTTCTCAGGTGAGCTCGTCGGTGCCGTTGCTGCAACAATTTTATTTCAAAACAGCGGGAGGCAGTCCTATTGTTATAAACAAGAGTTTATCCACAGCCCAGTGAGTTCTCCCATGCCACATACTGACAAATGTTCGGCAGTTGAATATGGCGCCTGCGCAATGGTCGCGAACCCTAGTCAACAGCCTGCCGATATTACTTAACGTGCTGTATAAACTGGGCGGATAGACGCGGATAGGGTCACTCGTCTCAGTAGTGCGCCCCAAGCCAAACATAAGTATGTAACTATCGTTTTAACTAAGGCAGTCCAGGCTAACATGAACACCTCTCCAAACTGTTCAAAATGAACACCATCGTCACTCATTTATTTTGCTGTGTTCGGGAAACACCTGAGTATGAAATAGAGTTAAACACGACAAGGATTCCTAGTATTTGGGGGTTTAATTTTGCAGTAAATATATCTGCAGACGATCTAATTTCCGGGTAAAACATACGCTGCTGGATAAATAAGTCGTGAGACATGACGTAACACTTGGGATAGCTGCCTCTTCTCTATCGAGCATAACCAGCTGGCCGCAACTTGTTGATTTGTTGGTCCTATTCCAACCAGCGACCTCCAGGCCTGTATTCGAAGACTAGAGAGTTCGGTCACCAGTTGCTGATCTGAATTCCTCTATGCGAAGTGAAAATCCGAGAAGCATTGCGAAATGCTTCTGTTATGATCTCATCTCAACAATGTTCAAGCGGAATCACAAATCTTCCCTGAAATTTCCAACTGACCTCTAGCTACTAACACAACACAAAGTAGCTTAGATGGCGGAAAAAATCAACTGCTAATCGGCCAAACTCAGTGCAATCATCTAAGTTACGGAAAGTTTGTGGGCTCTAGTCGACCTGCAGGTTCGAGGGCTGCGTACTTCTGATGACTCCCAACAAGTTCGAAAAAAGGCGAATGGTGCTTTTCGCTTCTTCCTCACGACCTGAGCAAAGATTAAGGAAAAATTTCCAACGATGCTCATCGTGTTGCAGTGTCTGAATCTAATTTACTAAGTATCACGCTGCTCCAATGCCATTTCCATGCCCATCTCATTGCTGAATCAAGCTTGTTCTGTAGATCAATATAACTCCAAATCTGAACCTTACAAATATTTATACTTCGCTGGAAGTCCCCATGTAATCACACAAACAGTAAATGTTTCTTTCGCCAGAATCAGTAAATGCGGTGGTAATTGTTCTGATTGTCTTTTGCAGTTGGCGCGATTTCACCAACTAATCTCAACGGGACGGACCAGGCTTATCGTGCGCATAATACACGGCCGCTTGTAATTAATAACCGATACACACGTGCTAATATAAATATATTTCATACATAACCCACACGATATATGCTGCGTACATATTACACAAATATTACAAAGATATCAGGCAAACAAAATTTTGAAAGATACCTTGGCGCTTTTTTTCTTGGTTGGTTTTAATTGATTTGTGATTAGACGCAGGGCAAAAAAAACTGCTTGACTCGTTCCCGCAAAAACCGGGGAAAATCCTAGACAATACGTTAACATGCAACGTAGTGTTCACCGGCTGACATCCCAGATGAACCTAGGGATTTAAGTCAACCAGCTGAGTGTAAACCCAGTAAATTCGAATGCTGAATTTAGCCTATGTAGGCTGTTGCGTGGTCCTGGCTGTTTGCTAACGGTATTTAAATCAAACGGTGAGAATCAGTCGGGCAAAGCGCTCATATTGTTTAGAAGAAACACATATTTAAGGTTCGGAGATGGGCGTTTTCTCGGAGTCTATCCGAGATGATCAGCCTTCGTCTGGAAAAGTAATTTTCTGGAACTACCTAATAAATGCTTCCTACGGATGTTTCCATTGATAGAATCTGAGACTCGTCCTTGAAAATCAAAGACTTGCAAGGAAATCTCAATGGGATTGGGCGGAACAACATAAGATATAAATTGATGATGAGAAGGTCAATGGATGAACTGATCATACTGCATAGGTAACGCTGGCTTGGCCACGTGCTGCTTATGCCACTCGACCGACTTCCTCGAAGGGCTCTTTTCGTACAACCACGTGGAGGGTGGAAGAGGGCCAGAGGCGGTCAAACAATGACTTGGCAGTGAAGTGTAAAAGCCATTACCAGCAAAATCAGTTGCGCTGGTCACTGCCGTCTTCCTGGATGGAGACTACGAGACCGGCCACATCAATGGCTAGAGACATTGTCTGACGTGGTCCAGTCGCGCCCTCAATGGCGCTCTTGCATCCAAGCTATTGCCTTCATTGCATAGCTCCTTTTCCAACCCCCCACTTGACAGCCCACTGACGGTGCACCAATTTATCATCTCCCGCCTGGAATGCGCAGCTACCTAACCTCCCCCC
>NW_008752145.1:242513-251051 GCF_000715545.1 Opisthorchis viverrini | reverse complement strand
GCAGCGGACAACAAACCCCCCCCAGCCACAACCACTGTACAACGAGTACGCGGTTATTACAGCTGACAGTGATGATGATGAGGTTAATGGAAGCACCTAAATCGGTGATTACATTATGCGTAAGCCTTCACAGAGGCAAACCACGAACATCCCATGTCAGTTAACTTATAGTTAGAAAAAGGCAAATATTAATTTACGTTTTTTACTTGATGAGACAACTCATCTGAACTGCTTATGAATAGGCGGCGTGGCATTAATCACAAGTCCCATCATAAAGAATCGAGGCACAAGCCTTATAGTTACTGTTCATGAAAAACTGTTCATGAATGTCACAAGCCGGAGGGTGCATGGCAGACAACTTTCTCGCGAGGCGACTGCGGCAATTCACTGGATTTTTCACGATTCGAATAAACAGTGGAAAGTATTGTAACACGACGTTTCGAAAAGTTGCTGGACAAAACAACGCTGACGGGTTTCCTGAGATTAGCAAATAAGTCTTTAGGTGACGAACCAGTCCAGTCATTCGGGATGTAACACTCATTGAAGGAACAGTCTAAAATATGCCGCCCGGTTGAGCCTGAAATTCGCAACTAATGTCCACGCCTCCATGTCAGCTTCATTTTCAATGATAATGATGAAATTGGCAAACATATCCGGAGTATGACATTATTAGTTCAACGGAAACACGAATTTTTAAAACCGCCATCATTGTCACACTCCTGTGAATTCCGATTATGGTGACACCAATGGATCATGTCACCCAGGGGCTTTCAATCTCACAAAATCAAGTTTTGAAAAAATAGAATCGCCAACTCAGTACTAATTTTTTATCCCATCCGAATGGAGAATTCAATCTGAGATACCGTCAGGTGGTGTGAGTCTAGAGCGCAGTAGTCGACGTGACAATGTTTGAATTAAACCACGAGCTTTCGGGTTTGCGACCGAGCTATCTTGGGTTGATTGTAAGAAGGGCTCGTCGAATTATTGTCCAAAAACCTGCATATGGGCAAACCATTGATCGGTCTTGTCCGCGACCAATCTAACTAGGCATTTTATTAAAAATGTGTGCCCTAGGTGGCGTTTGAGGACTCGATGTGCAGCCACCATTGTTTTTTTTTTCAAAAATCATACAGACGTGTGTGCAATATGCGGCTCTCCATTCTGCATCCCTAAACTGGTTCGGTCAGCTTGAATTCCGGTGCTATTCAAACAGATTATCGTGTTCTCCTTGTAAACCTATGGTCCAAACCCAAAAAGATACGCCATTGTAAACGCCGTTTGAGATGACTAGATTTTGTACCGAAGACTTTGGAAGTTTATGAGCAGGTGATATTTGCTCCCTGCAAAATTTGGCAAAAAACACTGCTGAAAGAAGTTGAATTCGTTTGACATAAAACGGATTAAAATGTCTCACAACGAACTTTCAGCAACGCGAGACAGAAGTCTAATTCGTTTCACCTTGGTCACCATCGTAAGCCTAATCAGGTCAAACAGATTACAAACGAAATTTTGGTTAGTAATCTAACAACCAGATCACTATCTTTGCTGCGCAAAATATGAAGCGTCTTTCGCTTTGTTTCTTTAGGATGATGGGAATATTCCATTGTGACAAAGTACACAACCTCAATCAAAGTAATCCTTATGTGCCGTAAAAAGTGAAAATGTAGCTACAGGTGAAAAAGGCCTTTGGACAGACACCAACTGAAAAGTTACAGATTACTGGACACGGGGGCGGAACTCTCATAAGCATCTTGTTTACAAAACTGAATGTTCATCTTCTCCTTGAACGCGTCTTCCTGAACTTTCCTGGATATTCATTGACTGCTACCCAAATGCAAGGAAATGCTACAAGGGACTCCACAAATTCCGTAACATATCTCACTTCTCACGAAGCGGAAACAAACTACTCGCATGCCTCCCCCATCAGTAGTATCTCCGTTACAATGGTATCTCCAATTTGGTATTACGTTTATCTGACTCGGTGATCAGTCTTGTGGCCATCCGTTTTCTAAGCAAAACTACATGGGGACTTCTTCGCCAATACCCCTGATGCGGCGAGTTTTGCTGAGGGTTTTGCTACCTGTTCTAACCAATCACTCAGCTTGTGTACTTTAGCCGAAATTGATACACTTTTGTTGTCCTATAAATGATGTTGAGTATACCATCAATGTAATTTTTTTAAAACAAACCGGTCACATGCAGGTTGGAAGTGATAAACAATCTATCAGCTTCTGCTGACAAGCACTTTATACGAACTCGATTCAAACAAGACTGAAAGCGCACCTAGTACACGCAGTCACATTAGAGGCAGATCACATTCTGCGACCATTGTATAGATTACTTCACTGAAAAGTATTTCCACAACTCAGACCGCTTGAGCAAGATAAATCAAACACGCTGGGTGGAATGAAAAAGTTACTGTAACAACCGTCCATTTTGGGTTCAAGTAGAACCTGAGGTTGATGGAAACTCGGGGACTGCGTCTACCTGATGAGCCCCAAGAAGGGCGAAACCGATCGTGGGCTGTCGAAGAGTTTTCAGCAACCTTGTGAAAAGTTTCCTTTATGAAAATATACTGCGATATCTCGAATATCGTACCAACTGAAACGTGAGGCGGCCTGTGTGCAGCGCATTCAGTTGTGGCACATCATAAACGAGAGATCCAGTTGAGTTTCTCATGAAAACTAAATTCATTTGAAAACGAGTGTATTTCTCGAGAATTAAGTAAACTTTACTTCGTCCGGTTGCAGGTGAAGGAATTTTTTTTACAAATTTTGGCAGTGTGTACTCTCGTATTTAGGACGAGATCCAAGACAGGTTTTGCTTATAGCTTAATGCACTCCACTGTTCATCGTACGATACGTTTTACTGAAACGGAATTAGAAGTTAAATTTTACGAGTCGGTAAATTGAGGTAACAGCAGCATATTCATAACAGATTATACCGCATTTCGTGCTTTACTCCATCAAACAAAAACGTAGAATACAACCGTAACAAAATTCCCCTGAAATGCACCTTGTCGAATCGCTGAGTTCTGAGTTCAAAATCACTACGTCCCTGTCCCTCCGAATTAATTACACCGAAACCAGCGTCATTTCGCCCCTTGATCTATGTGAATATCAGTGAATTATTCAACTTCCCTAGTACTGTAAAATTAGAACAAAAGGGACAATTTATCAGTGGGGTGTCCTTAGTTCATGGTTTGAATGATATTTCTCCTATATTAATATTGATTCGTTTATAAAAGAATTCGGAGTTAGTAATACTCGTCAGAAAAATAATATCTCACAGTCTGCATCGATGGGTACTCACAAAGTCCAAACTTGCCGGATCGACCAATCCTCCCACCGAATTGTCAAGGCCAACTAAATTTGTATGCAGCTTTACTTGGGACCAAACTTTGGATTTGTCAACACTATACCACTTTTGAACAGCTACAACTCACGGGAATCTCACTGCAGCGGGCAAAATTTGCACCTGTAAAAACGATACAATTGCGAATGAGGATCTTGAATTCTAAACAATCTGATCCTCGTATTAACTTTAGTGTGCACCTGTATGAGCCTGTACTGATACACTGAGATGCATTGTCGTCCTTTAGAAAGCTCCGAAGGCATGTCAGATTTGACTAGGCAGTGCCACGTGGAAAAATTCACAAATTGGACTTTGAAATTTCCCACAGCTATACACTGCTCAAATACATCATGATTACATAATGCATGGGGGACACCTCTTCTGAGATATGGTGCTCCAAATTACTCAGATAACTTACAGTAGTCTTTCAGTAGATTCCTCACTTCACTTGCATATAAATGCCTCGAGAATTCCGCAGGTTGTGATGTTCCACAGTGCGACATTTCGGTAGGTTTGAAGTGGTGCAGGCCATTAGGCTGATTTGCTTTGCCGTCTACGCCAAAATTGGTTTCTCGTTTGATTGGGGTGATTTATCCGGCATGGTTAAAAATTGCCGTGGGATTGGTACAAATTTTGTGCGCGTTGCCAATGTGTACCTCATAGTGCAGGGTTATATATTCAGTTACCATCTCCTTACCGGGAACAGGCACTGGACACGACACTGACCTGATTTTGCTTACGCAAATAGCTGAGAAGTTGAGCATTTTGCTTAAAAGTTTTTTCAGAGATTTGACAAATATTTTGCTCACTCGATATAACCAGGTGACTTACGTGCAGGTACTAATGAAAGGGGGAAAGCCCTTCGCAGCAGAGTTATTTATTAGGAAACACCAACTATATTGTCACAGACTATACAGGAAATTCAAAATCTCATTTGCATCAAGCTTTTCAAAACTGAATATCCATCTTCTTCTTGAATGCGTCTTCTTGAAGTTTCCTGAATACTTATTGACTTCTACGTCGTTGTAAACGAATGTTACAAAGCAGTTCCACAAATTCCGTAATAAATCCCACCTTCTTTTTGATCAAATTGGAAAAACCACATACTACTCGCACGCCACATCACTAGTATCAACCGTTACACCAATATTCTGTTAATCTTATATTCAATAACACGGTAGATAGCTGTAAATATTTCCAGACAGTTAATCGATTTGAACATACGTTGCATGTGGAAATTGAGTAGTATATCAAAGCCTTACTGGCTAGTGTCTACACCATCCCCAGGGATTCTCCCGAAAATTTCAGTACTTGAGTCTTTCAGAAACTTCTAATTAGATATTCTAGTCCTTAGAATGATAATTGTGACCATCGTAAATGTATACTCAAAAGTGTAGGCAGTGAGCGGAACCTCACCGATTAGTTTGGCGCGAGAGTGTGAATGCATATAGAAGTGGTACTATCGAAGGTTGGCAACTAGATGTTTGAACGTCAGCTTCAGTGTAACCAATAAAATCATGAGTGGGCTGCAAAAATCAGGAGAGAGACTCAGCAAATATCATATTGCCCGAAATGCATATAACAATGCTGAAACGTTAGGTAGAGTGCAATGCGTCGTTTGGTAAAATACATTTTTTACCTGAGGAGGCAATGAGGAATCATTGTCCAGAAAGATTAGGATGAGTTCCGGACAACTTGGTCGTAATGGGACAACCATATGGGAATCAGTGAGGCTGATTTTGCTGAGTACTGCTACGGCAGACATCTGAATCCATGAAAACCATTTGCGCGCATCGAACGGAGTTCACTTCAAGGAAATTGCTTTGGGGTCAGAAGCAGCTATCGTGAACGCTCTCGGAAGTAGACTGTCTACAAGAGTTAGTGTTGTCTTGCTGACGGTTTGTGCAGCTTTCCTATCGGTCTTTGACTTTCTGCTCCGCCCACTATGGTATAACTGAAAGGTCATTATGAAATGTCCCCCAAGGTCACGCTTAGATATCCGTGAGGGAATGAGAAGCGTCAAGTCATAGCTGTTTGATTTGGATTGGATAACATTCTGACCAATCAAAGCGCCTCGTCGTTTGACCCGAAGGTCGCACGTAATGCTTCGGATCAATCGACTTGATACTCCGCTGTTGAAAGCAGCTGGACTTCAGACAGCTGTACTCTACATTATACTAAATATTTGCTGCGTTATTCATCCTATATTATCGGTTATTTCAATTCATTTACGCTAGATAAACCACTCATGTGACAGAGATAAAACACATGCGAGCATTCTAACTCTGGCATTTTAGCATCTCCTGGTTGTTTCCATACGTACAAACGTACATTACTGGTAGATTCTTCCGGTTCAAAATGTACTGCCCGTTTATCTAAGAAAGCATTTGGCAGAAGCAACTGATACTGATCATATCTCTCGAGTACCCAAACCAGCTTCTCGTCCGTGAATGTGGGCTACACTTACAAATCAACATTCACTGATGATGTGTCGATTTTGGGCTCACAAAAAGGCACAGAACAGGCACAATGGGACTAGACATTCTGTGGAACAATTCTGTAACAGCAGGCTTTTCACAGTATTATTCCCAGTGAACTAAATTGTGTAGGTTGCCTCTAGACATCGCGATTGCGTGGTTTTTTAATCCATTAGGTAGAAGCTAATTGAGATCAGGGTATCTGTGTGACATGTTGTCGGCATTTCACTGTTCTGGAAATCTCTGTACACTGGATGGATGCGAACAAGTCTCGAGTTTTCGAGAAATACACTAATTTGCAAATCAATTTAGTTTTCACGAGATACTCAACTGCATCTATCGTTCATGATATTCTACAACTGAAGGTACTGCACACAGGCCGCCTCATGATTCAGTTGGCACGATATTCGAGATATCGCAGTATATTTTCATACCAAATTGATCTGCAAGTGAGTGTATTTCTCGAGAACAGTCCAATTTGGGTTCAACTAGAACACAGGGTTGACGGAAACTCGGGGAATGCGCCTACCTGATGAGACCAAAGAAGGGCGAAACCGATCGTGGGCTGTTGAAGACTTTTCACCAACCTTGTTAGTAGTTTCCTTTGTGAAAAGCCTCGAGTTTGTCTGAACATACCAACACTACTTTTGAGCACACTTGCTCTGACGGTTGTTTATTTTTTCCATTGAACCACCATGCTAACTGAAATTATTGTTACTAACTATTAGTATTATTTTCAGTTATTGATTTATAGAAGAGTATCATAAAACATTCGGTTATCCATTTGTCTATCTCCCTCGTCAGGAAGTAAACCGGTGACTTAGATCTATGCAAGGTAATTGAAATCACATGGAATTTTTGAAATCACACCAGATTTTCGAAACCCAGACATTTTCTAACGTAGTAGTACGAATTTCGTCGGAATTCATGTGCGTTCCTGGAAAGCATTCTTTTACGAAGGATGTTAGCAGAAGCCTCGAGTTCCACACATTGTGGCTAGCAGTGTGTGTAGAGGAAGTTGCGGTGTGTTTTCTCTATCAGCAAAAACTCCACGGCTTAGCAATGGTACTATGCTTGGACGGATGCCACTAATGGTACCTAACTGGCCTCGTGAATCGCATTCATATACTACCTAGTAATATACTTACCTACAACAAACTCATGATCACACCCCTGGACACGTCATTGGTTAACTCATGTGCCTGAGTCCGTAGCATTGTTTACTCAGTTAGTGTTGTTACCATACAGACTGTCGCTTTAAAAAATAACGAACGCGTAACAACTGGTCTGACAGGTGATAGCTTAACCACCTGTGCGGACTGAGAATTCCGTGAAAACAGGTATTAGAATGAACAAATTTCTTTACTTGTTGCTAGGATAACATCTACAGAATATGTAGACCAGTACTTCTGTTTCCTTTTCCCACGGCGCTCACCAGGGTTGAGTTGTCCTTACGCAACCCAATGTGATGTTATACCCGGGACCATAGACCCGATGATTTCCGTCCCAAATACCTTGTTTATTCAGATACTGGTCTTTCAGTTCTTCATTGTTCTCCATTTTCCCATTCTAATGATGTTTCCACGTGCACCGTCAGCGATCAACCGCGTGCAAACTCAGTCAGCCTCTCTTGAAGGTAAAATGGGGAACTCGAAGTCAGGCGCATAGTGGATCCAGTATGTCACCCGACTTGTTCATTGACGTGTGCGTAATGAACCGTCAGTGATCAGGCCCGTCTGTACGTAGTTGATGATTAAATTCATCTGACTTACCTGCAGGCTGATAAATTTGTGATGAGGATAACTTGACATCAACAGCATAAATTGTCTATTTTTCCCATTCATCCATCTCCCTTCTCAAGGGGGAAAACGGTGGCGTAGCTCTATGTAAGGTAATTGAAATCACACGGGATTTTCGAAACCTTATGTGAATGGAGTCTTCGCTATAGTGAATAACCGGCTTCCATTGGCCAAGCACAATCGTCATCCTGGTGTAAGTTGTACACGTTTTACGGGAAGGAAGAATCGTTTTTGTGGCGTCTTCTCGAACGTCAGAAAGAGGCGAGCAGCTGTGAGTTGGAAGGGCTATTACAAAGTGACTTGTTATTCCTTGGAAAGATTGCACGAATAACACAGTTGTCGAAAATTCTTCGTCCTCGTTGAGTTAAGCCTTGTTTCGGAAGTTCAAGTAAAGCTTATTAGAAACCATTCCTTCATTTCCAGTATCAACAAGGACCAATGAACATAAGTCCCTGGTCTCCACTCATTGGGTTAAATGGGGATGAATGGTGAAACCGCAGTCCATGTTTGGTTATCGAATTGAAAGTGAGAACACATACAACTGACGCCTATCTAAATTTGAGTCTAATAAACCCGGTCAACGAAGTGGATATTTAGATACTGGGTTGATCTACATGTGCCCGGTGACCAAATTCCGTACAGGTGCCGATGTATTCTGCGAGTTTCTGAAAAAAAACGGTCATGTTTAGTCACACCAAGAGTAGCATCGGGAAGAAAGAGGAATATATATTCTTTTGTATATATATATATATATGACGTCCTTAGTTGGATATTACGCTGAAACAGCCGTATAGTATATACTCGGGGTGTCCTCAATAATGCGGAGTGGGACCAGTAAGTTCTTTTTAAAGCATAGGAATGCAAGATGCCAATTGCTTGGTTGGTTCCACCCAACCCTGCCCCGATGA
>NW_008752145.1:207947-236320 GCF_000715545.1 Opisthorchis viverrini | reverse complement strand
TGCTGCTTCGGGAAGATGTTGAGTAAAAAATACACCCCTTCCTAGTTGAGATAAGGTCAAGTAAGCTACTTTACCATGTGTTTCAAGGTCACCGTTCAATTATCCCGTATACTTTCCGAATTAAGCTGCACCAATCAAACTGCATCTAAGTTATTTCGTGTTTCCATTTATACAGGTACCTCAATAAGACCACTGCTGACGATTCGGTTCACGGCTTTGAACGTGTTTCTCGTGATCTTCACCCAACCTCGTGCATGATTTATCCTCGGTTTCGCCTTTATTTTGTCGGTTATCATCGGGCAATGAACAGCGTTGATGTGCTGTGATGTGTATAGGCCGGGCACTGTATAGTGGTCAGGTAAAGAGTCGTAGTCAACCATTTCTACTATGAATACACCTTCCAAGCAATTCAAATTTTTGTCCAAAACATTGCAAGCAGCAAACTGAATGGGGAGCTTTTTCAAAAACCTGTTTTTTAAACTTTAATTGGGTCTTGTTTCTTTGGTGTTTTCACGGAGTGTATACGAAGAGAAAGAGAACACGTTGGTAAACGGTAGTGCCATCGCTGATTTCATATCATGTAACTTGATTTTCACCTTGTTTGAAGCTTATTCATTAATATCATTGAAAGTTAACGACAATGCTTCGCACTTTTTGAGAAATGCACAAGTTATATTCGGTAGTAAAAGGACGCACCCTCATTTACATAATCTGTTCTCTTGGGGGCCATGACATTCCCCTTTGTATGCCGTGTCACAATGATATCATCTGCCCATCTGATTAATCAAACGTTTACGGTCACACTCCATGGTCTGGAGCCTCGAAATAAGCTCAAGAAACCTGGTGTGCAGTGCATGAACAAGCCGTTGCGGCTTTGAGAGCTGGATATATTCTTCGACTGGGACCCCCTGTCACAAGCGAACGTGAGATTGATGACAATCAGTAGATTTGTTGCTGGGCAGCGTTTCGCTTTTGACGCAAAAGCTTCGTCAGGCCAAATGTGACTAGGTTACAATTTCGGTCGAGATTTAAGGCGGAAGGAGAACCAATCAGCTAAGTCAAGCTAAAACTCTGTTGGGTGTCGGTCGAGGGGTTTTAGTGTGTTGAACAAGAGTTGGGTCGTTGGGGAAACCTACATATGTTTGGGGCTAGCCTAGGGTCTAGTTCTCCTGGTTCTGTTCATTTGATGGTTCCTCTTGAACTTCGTTTGAACTTTCTATCAGTCTGTGTGGGTGAGCTGCTGCTAAGATGAATTTGTTAACTTTCAAATCGATGGTAACACAAGAGACTTCGTCGGTGAGGATGATGTTTCGCGGAAATCCACAGGCAGCCGAAACCAAACAAATTTCGCTTTCATCCAGCTGGGATCCCTGCACAAATGTTTCTATGAATTAGCGTGACCGGATTACGTTTCAGAATGCAGTGATGAAATGAAACTAGGTAATGAAACCAGAGTAGTAGGTGAAATCTGCTCGGTGGTCAATTAGGATGTCTTCTGTTCAAATGCATGCTGTATTTTATTGTGAACCATGCACACCACTTCAAACCGGAAGTCTCTGAGGCTAGTTGTCATTTTAGATTGTGTACTGCGATCACAGTGAGATCCCCTCTGTTAGCATCCGGCTGAATGGGGTAGAAGTGTCCTTGACCATACGTAGAGTTCAACCGCTCGACCCTTGATGTCTGGTGAACAGCAACCAGTCCAGATGGTTAGACTCGATATTGGCCATGTATCAAAACCAGAGTTGGGTGGCTACCATATGAGAAGGGTATATAGAAGAATATACCACGGCCCGGATTCCATCTCTCCCTCTCTCATCCAACCCAACTTGACTAAGTCGGAGTGTAGAAAATTTCGGGTTCTACCTACACCCGATTACCTACCAGTTACTCATTCGTCATCCATTCAAAACGGGATTGAAACCAAGAGTCCCTCACTTAGAACTTGCTCAGTTCTGCCCTTCAAGATGAACCTACGTGAGTGGAAGATAGCTTAGAATTGAATCACACGCTCTCACATACCACGGAAACGGTTGATTTGTGATTGTGGCACGGCAGTCGACATCAGGTGGCATCTGCTTCCACAGGGTGAAAATTTGTCTCATTTTCTAGGTGAAGGTTCATTTTATTCTATGGCTCCTCGATCGCACCTAATATCGGACGCCCCAAGACTGTCGTCTCATGAAAGCGGATCTGGCATGACCCCTACATAGCTTCACCTCCTGCCAGAATTAAGAATAGGGTGCTGAACGTGTGCATGTCAATGGCCTGGCGAATATGCAACTAGAGGATAATTAGTTCTAACAAGGATATAAGTAACACATTGGAGCTTCAAATATACCACTGGAAATCGAACAGTGGTGCGCCACAAGAATCTGATGGTAAGTTTAAATTTCCACAAACCTGTCTGAAATCCAGAATTAGCTGTTATCAGTGCCCAGTATAAATATCATTTGTCAGATCGACTGACTTGTTCCTTTGCCTCAAATTCTAGATGGTCCTGCGTTACGTCCCGTGCACCATATTTACTCCGTTCTATATGAAATAAGAATAACTCCAGCACAATAACCATGGTAGAGGAATCCGAGAATTTTGCTATTTTAGTGCCGCAAGCCTAATGCCCTAATGCCCACGAATACGGTCTGTTTGTTCACGTATCAGTGAATAATGCAAACAGTATCCTCTCATATACCAGAAAGAGGCGGAATCATTCATACGTTTGAAATTGTCTCAAGTGCCGAATGAGTAAAACAGAACCTACAATTGTGCTCAAACACGGTTTGTGTGAACTCGACCGGTGATTGCCTGATCCACAAAGGAAGCACCCTCAACGGAACGGATGATATTCATGAGTTCCCTGAGCAGTCCACGGTCAAAGGTGTAATTCGTGATACAAACAAACACTCATCAACGGTACAAATCATAAAAATGTGACGCCATGCCCACTCACCTTTCTCTGTCGACAGTATTTCAAATAGGACCCCATTGTAACGAGAAAGCGATTTTGTTGTTTTTGATGCCTTGGCTTTTGAGCTATTTGTATAGTCTGCATTATGTGGGATCAGCATGTGTTCACAGTTGCTTTTCAGTTGTCTTTTTTCTCACATTGTCGCGTACTCGGAGTGTAGAAAATTTCGGGTTCTACCTACACCCGATTACCTACCGTTTACTCTTTCGTCATCCATTCAAAACGGGATTGAAACCAAGAGTCCCTCACTTAGAACTCGCTCAGTTCTGCCCTTCAAGATGAACCCACGTGAGTGGAAGATAGCTTAGAATTGAATCACACGCTCTCACATACCACGGAAACGGTTGATTTGTGATTGTGGCACGGCAGTCGACATCAGGTGGCATCTGCTTCCACAGGGTGGAAATTTGTCTCATTTTCTAGGTGAAGGTTCATTTTATTCTATGACTCCTCGATCGCACCTAATATCGGACGCCCCAAGACTGTCGTCTCATGAAAGCGGATCTGGCAGTTACCCATAGCTTCACCTCCTGCCAGAATTAAGAATAGGGTGCTGAACGTGTGCATGTCAATGGCCTGGCGAATATGCAACTAGAGGATAATTAGTTCTAACAAGGATAAAAGTAACACATTTGAGCTTCAAATATACCACTGGAAATCGAACAGTGGTGCGCCACAAGAATCTGATGGTAAGTTTAAATTTCCACAAACCTGTCTGAAATCCAGAATTAGCTGTTATCAGTGCCCAGTATAAATATCATTTGTCAGATCGACTGACTTGTTCCTTTGCCTCAAATTCTAGATGGTCCTGCGTTACGTCCCGTGCACCACATTTACTCCGTTCTATATGAAATAAGAATAACTCTAGCACAAAAACCATGGTAGAGAAATCCGAGAATTTTGCTATTTTAGTGCCGCAAGCCTAATGCACGCGAATACGGTCTGTTTGTTCACGTATCAGTGAATAATGCAAACAGTATCCTCTCATATACCAGAAAGAGGCGGAATCATTCATACGTTTGAAATTGTCTCAAGTGCCGAATGAGTAAAACAGAACCTACAATTGTGCTCAAACACGGTTTGTGTGAACTCGACCGGTGATTGCCTGATCCACAAAGGAAGCACCCTCAACGGAACGGATGATATTCATGAGTTCCCTGAGCAGTCCACGGTCAAAGGTGTAATTCGTGATACAAACAAACACTCATCAACGGTACAAATCATAAAAATGTGACGCCATGCCCACTCACCTTTCTCTGTCGACAGTATTTCAAATAGGACCCCATTGTAACGAGAAAGCGATTTTGTTGTTTTTGATGCCTTGGCTTTTGAGCTATTTGTATAGTCTGCATTATGTGGGATCAGCATGTGTTCACAGTTGCTTTTCAGTTGTCTTTTTTCTCACATTGTCGCGTACTTCCTCTGGTCTACGCCACAACAACCAAAACACAAGGAACAAGGTTTTGTAGTTTGATAGATGAATTCTTCCGGAAGATGTTGGAAAATGTGATCGTGCGTAGGAGGGTCAATGAGCTACAAACTTACATCGTTACACATTCGCAAGAGGTCAGCCGTAAACCAACACAAACACGGGAAGCTGAAATTGCACAGCTCCCGGGGTTTGAATAGACAAAGCACTCCTGATTGAAACTGACAGAAGGATAGCTGCTTACCAAATTGAAAGCCACAGATAGTGAGATGAGGCAGTCACACTTTTTCTGGAAGATCCCGAATGGGAAAGATCTCGGACTTGGTCTAACTGCTTTCTGGCTTATAGCCCATCTAGGCTTGTGTCTACTATGATAAGCACATCCAAATAACTTGGAAAACGCATAATTTGTGTTAAGCGCTGAAATGAGTCGCTGAAATAAGTCGTTTTATTCACTAGGGCAAGACCAGGGCAACTGACGTTCATATATAACTGCACTATAGTTGCAGTATTAAAAGAGCGAGTAGAATTATCAGTGGGACCTTGAGGCAGCGGGTGAGAGGTTGCGCGTGAATTCACAATCGATTTGATCTTGCTGAGTTGCCTGCCTCAGGTACTGCCATATTACATTCAATTACCGAACGTTTGTAACCCGATGTGAAGGGACCGGAAAAGGGACCGAGTCACTCGAGACCCACTGGTGACATATTTTTTGTTGGAGGAAATCAACAGACATGCAATCAGGAGAAGATTGTGTTGTTTGGACAATACCCTTATAAACAGTAACTCTGAACTTGTGGGAATGTTGAAAAAACGACCGTCTGTCTCCAATTCGGATGCTCGAATTAACACATGGTACAGCAATGTATGTACGCATCACTGATAAATCGGAGAAATCACCTTTTGATCTCAACTGTTCCACCTTCGTGAGTTGCTGCACAAAAGTGCTACTCAAATGAGTCATGAGTTTTCTGATGAGGCGTTATGTTCTCAACAGGACTAAAATAGTTACTTGACACGATAGAGAGCTTGAAGATACTGGAAAGAACATCCGTCATTTGATGATCGCCCCATGACACACAGTGTGAGTGGAATATGGCATTCATCGCATGAGTTCAGATTTCCGGTCAGGTGACATCTGTGGGTGGCTGATTTCTAGCCAACCGATTGTGAGCAGCTTTGTAAATTCCCTGAAATGTCTGGTAAATTCCGGTCGTACTGATCAGCTTCAAGTGTTTGCGGATATTTCCTTAAGTAAATGTAGTCTATTTCCTCTACCACAATGAGAGCCCTGGAGTGAGATGGTTAGTATGCTACGCATTCCAGTTTCCTTCGCGCTCAAAATACACTACACTACTCCAATCTCATTCATATTCTTAAGAATATCACGAGAACGATCAATTTCCCATTCAAGTGAAGCCAAATATTTCAGGCCTTTCTACCTTAGGAGTGATAAGACCCGGAATATGGGATCATTATGTGCGTGGAACGGCCACAGTTGTTCATCAGAGGAAGCAAATTCTGGTGACAGCTGGTCCGTTTGGTGTTGTTTCCCACCATTACGACCCAACCTGGTCCCCGTCTTTTCTCACCAAGCTTGTTTGCGACAGTCAGCTGAAATCACAGCCATTCCTGATGCTCCCGCAGAGTGTACTTTTCTCATTAGCGGCACAGTTAGTGGCAAATTCGCCAATCATGTATGTTTTCACAAATTTGTCGGAACTTACCGTGATGTTCATGATAAGGACTCACTATTGGATGTCACGCACATTAAATTGCGTAACATAATTAAAAGTGTCACAGTGATTATCGGCAAACAGTTCTTCCTTTTTGTATACGCCTTTACTATTTCCCATGTCCGAATGCACTGGCGGACACTCCCTGCATTTTGCTAACGGAGAATCAGTAGAATTGCTGATCATCGCTATTCTATAACGCACTCGGTCCAACCGAATTGTGGTAGAGTAGGGTCCCTGCAGGCGATTTCCCCTCCAGGGTTGATAGATTCGGAGTCAGGCGGGATGCTTGCTGTGGTTCTTTTACTTTCCGCCTCATGAAGGTTCTTTTGAAAGTATCCAGAAGTTGTTGTGACATGCTGTTTGATTGCTGGTGATATGGAGGTTTTCTAACGTGTTCAGACACACTGCCAAGACAGAAGTCCGCAAATTGGGACCACGTGAACTGTGTCGCGTTGTCAGAATCGAGCTATTCAGGGCTGGCAAAACGAGTGAAGACTTCCTGCAACATGCCAATGGGTGCTGTGGGCGTCGTTGTCACCATGGGCAAAATCTCTGGCCACTTTCTCTAAGCGTCCACGATAATGATAGAACTTTGACCGTCCACGGGACCTGCACACCACATGTATTCTTGACGATCCAGTTTGTGGTACCCGCCAAGAACGGAGTTTACATTTTCCGGGGGAATTTGAAGCCATCGCACATTTGTGGCCAGATTTGACGAGCGTTTCGACTTGGTTGTCAATGTAAGGCCAATAAACCCAGCTCCGGATCAATAGTTTTACCCGGTCGGTCCCAGGATATGCTTTATGAAACTGTTGCAAACAAGCTTTTGCAGCTCCTCTGGTATGACAACGCGTCCTGCAGCCAATGAGCAATCACCAACAACCGAAAGTGACGGTCGTCTTTGGTAAATCTGAAGCAATTCTTCGTATGTAACGTTTTGTGGCCACTTGGAGAAGTCGTACTTCTTTACTTGACTCAGCAAATGCTCCTTTATGGTTGTTTTGCGTGTCATAGCGAATGTGATTGGAGAACCTTTGATGGCTTCCATGGGTGTACATCGTATTTCCGATTCAGGTGAGATCTGAGTTGAATCCTGTGAGTACGGTGGTCTATTTTCTTAAAGTCATGATAATGCATCCACCTGATCGATCTTCTCAGTGGATTTATTCTTGGTGCTAAAGTTGTAACCGAGTAAAATTGTAGGCAATTTTCGAACTCGATTAGCAGAATAGACAGGAAGGCCTTTCTTGGACGCGATCATGGCTACTAACACAATATCCCATCAACTGGAAGGGAAGCCCTCAGAGCTTGTTCCGGTCTGAAAATCAGTTCTATTTTAGTACGTATGTGTTTATGATTCTTTGAGATTTGTGCCTCCTCATCTCCAAATAATCTCGATAAATTGGTAATTTCCGTAGAAATTGATGCCTCATTTTAGTTGCTGTTGAGGTTCGATATACCAGTGTCGTCTAACACGGCTTTATAAGAATAACGTGTTGATGTGCGGTCGGTATTCATGGCTGTGTCAAATTAGCCCAGGCTGTGTCTGGTCATTGTTATACCCGATGACACCGCATGTACCGAATCTCACTGCCATCGAAATTAGCGTCTGGTTTTTGTTTCATTCCGATAGAACGATTATAGGGTTTTGGTCTAAACATACAATCATTTGGCTTTTTGTTGGATTGCAAAGCAAATGCTTCGAGTCTAAGGCAAACACTTGTATCAAATTGATCGATCCCATGTTCGGCCATCCGAAGTGCAATATCGACGCCACACGTTTCCGGTGATCAGAGGTGGCCTGAAACCGCTGCTTTCAAAAACGACAGGCTACGACAAAGTAACGTGATGAACCCTATCTGATGGAGAATGATGATGGGATCATCGAGTGGGTCTAATGCGACTTCGTTTTGCTCCCAAAGTTATTCTGCTCGGTCTTCACACAGAATCACGTATAAACTTCTTGAATATTTCAATATTTCTGCTCATTCAGACCAACGTTCCCTTCACGCGGACTGAGCAGAATCACTATATCTTGTTTAATGTTCCGGTTCAGAGATCCCATTGGATGCAGCCTATCAAGAATCACAAGAGAAATACGAAGGGAATCTTGAATTTTAATCGTTTCCCTGGATCCAACACTGGTGGATTCATTAGCTATCTTATCTCCAGTCGTTTGCGTCTGTCTGCGGCAACGATACATTCCAGGCTCATTGAGTTAGTGAGCGATTCTGGCCACATTGGAAACATGTACCCTAAATGAATGTATACATTACAGTGATATCCGATTGAGCCTCTTTGTTCCAAGGCTTCTGGATTCATTTAATCTTCTTTATCTTACGGTATAACCCGGGACTTCGAACAGTCAGCGTCACATGCCATTTCCATTTCTGATTTCCTCATCGAATATTTCTGCAACCCGGCACGGAACACAGTTTTCTGCGTCTCGCAAGCCCATCGGCCATGGGGAAATTTAAAAAACTGCCCTCGGATTGAAAAGGCATGCTTAGATATGAAGTTCAACTTCTGCTCCTCGAGTCGGTTAATTTCCAAAAGTATAATTTTATCACCATCGATAATTCTTTCATTTCATCTACATAACTGGCTACAACCTAAGCTAGTCTGTTCATGGGTGCTGCTGTGCTTATGAACGACTGTGCAGAAATCATGCACCTCCTTAGTTTGTTCCACCTGTCCGCATTGATCAACCCTCATGTATGTTTCACATGTCCACCAAATTTTCAAATAGCGAATGAGGGTGTATGTATTGTGGTGGCATTTTGTGCTGCAGCCGATTATTGTATTGCGCACTCTATGGACAAAGAAGACACCAACTGGTCTACCTGATTGGCCGAAATATTCGTCGTATTCCCCGACCCATGTTAGATACGCGTGGTGCTCAAACTGGACTGAAATTTCTGCTCGAACCACCAAATATGGGAACACCAGTATGGCGCGATTTGGAACCCGACCACCCGGAATACACAGCCACCGAGCACGATGTTCGTTATGTGAATCGACCCACGCAACTGAGTTCGCACGTTATCTCCTTGTGGCTACGAGATGGAAAATCACTTTGCAATGTTCCCCGCTTTAGAATTCGACTCAGGACTTGAGCAGTTTGTGAGTATGGTGGGAATCTTCCAGACGGCCATTACAAGGTTCTATTTCTCAGCAATTTCCCGAAACCGATGTCGGTACTCGTACATTCCCACGCAAGATTTTCTGGCTTTGAAAATGTATGGCAGCGAGGGACGAAACTGGATTGTGCATATGAATAAATGATCACGTATCAATACGTTTCCGCAACCTAGTTTTCTTGGTATTAGACCCCACGCAATAGCACTCTGAGATCAGCAGTTTCCGTTCCACAGTATTTGAGCAACTTCGAAATATTTTGGGTTTCCCGCCTTGGGCTCATCATGCAGGCGTAGTCATCGTGAATATTTATTGTCGCTTTTAATCGTCATCCAAATTGGTTTCCTCCATTTCACAGGCGGGATAATCGAGGCGGTTTTTTTGCGTTGCCTTACGACACAAAATGCCCACGCATTGACAATTGCTTCCTTACGTTTGATCTCAGATGCGCCCTAAAGCCAGCCATCTGTGAGCAACATTACAACGCAAAGTTCTCGCGCGGATTCCTCTGGATGTGTGATCACATTCCTCTTCAAAATACTCAAACTGAATTGTTGTCGCATTTTTGTTGTGTGAACTCGTAATTTGCTAGTCGTTACCGTTTTGTCAGTTCCGTGCTATTCCATCAGCCCCGATTTAACTCACATTACCCCGGTTGCTGTCCTGTCTTGTTTATTCCTTTCACACTGGATTTTTCGACCATCTTATCATTTCTCTCCCTCGATTTTTTCAACGTCTCTTCAGCTCGCCAATGGTGCATTTGTGTATTTTGTGTTAGTCACGATGTTTGATGTGCTTTTGGAATACCGAAAACCAATAAATTGTGTGTTTCTTGGCTTTTCGTATTACCCGCACTCGAATTTGTCCCCAACTTCATCGCCCCCATCATCATATCATCACCATGTCGGTATTCAACGCATGATAAGTAGCCATGTTTTCTTGATATTCGTGTAGGTTGCGATGCTGCAATTTGTTGGGGGTGCAGTCTGGTGTATAGTTTAATTTCGTGAAACATGCTGCCTTCGTTTTGAGTTTAATAGTGTTTCCGTATTTTGTTCATGATCTTGCTGACTACCGTTTAGTCGGGCTGCCGTAACATGTTTGCAGCGTTTCAGAATAGCCTTAGATACATTACCCTCAGTTTTACTTTGGTCACTATTCCGTTTAACATAGGAATAGGCAGCGATTTTGGGAGCAACCTCAACGTTAGGTTTCAAGGAATGCGATCCGTTTACTCAAGACCTTACCACCATATTAGCTGGGTATGTTTCTACTGGTTTATTTTGAAATTTTGCGGTTTCTTGTGGATCAAATGCCCCGAACCAAATCTCGACACTTCTAAAGCATAAAATGTATTCCATCAGGATAGTAAGATGCCTTCACTTCGTGTTTGCAGCGTGTCTATTGTACTGAATGAAAAGCATGTATAAAGTCTTGCATTTTCTTCAAAGTTTTGAGAATAGATTTGTTTACGACGCACAATCCTCGCAATCCTGTGCGATCAAATGGATTTCACGAGAAACAAGATACTGTATGATACGTGTATGATGTATCTACCTAAATGCACTTGCTCATCCCCCTCTTGTCATCTTACTTCTGATAAATTCCAGGATGTATCCTCGCTGTCCAGTTCGTCCGAACTCATGATCACACCCCTGGGTTCATTGACTCGCTAGTCTGACCTACTTGGCTGCAAAGGGTCAGACAACGCAGGGGATAAGGCACGGGTGCTTGTGACTCCTAGTGTAACGGTGATACTACTGATCGGGAGGCACGCGAGTAGTATGTGTTTTTCGTAGAATTTCGCTTTGCGTCGACTGAATTCTGTTGCGGAATTCGTGCGGCCACTTTGTAACATTTGCTTGGATTTGACCGACGAATGAGTGGAGGCAACGAATCTCTAGGATGACTCGTTCGGGAGAAGATCTGTGTCCAGTTTTTGTAACTAAGATGCAGATTAGTGTTTTGCTTCCCTGTTCAATGGTCTGTAACCGGTCTGTTGGCATTTCCGAATAAATAACTCCACAGCAAGGGCCTTCTTCCTTTCACCAGTAATTCTGTTTCTCTTTCACACGGCGGTTACCAGGTTGACTAGTCCTTATACGTCCCGGATGAGAGACCCGATGAGTTCCGTTCCAAATGTCTTGTTTATTCAGATACTTTTCTGTCACTTACAAATCCTCTGCCATCTTCCCATTCAAACGATGTTTCCGCAGGCACCGTCAGCGGTCAACCGAGTGGAAACACATAAAGCCCTCAAACCTGAGTGTTGATCCATCCACTACGATAGCGGGAGAAACAGTTGCGTCTACATGATGCACGCCGACTCGCTGTTATCGTTATCGGGTGCGAAACGCGGATCGGGTTGGGTCCGTTTCGCAAAGACGTCCTTTGCAATGAACATGAATGGCGAAAAGTAGCTGGTCAACAAACAACTACCCTCTGAGTGCAACATCGCAACGCAATACTACCTTACAGATTCCTCTGAATGTGTGTCTTATTCCCGTTCAAATACGCAAACCAATTTGTTGTTGCATTTTTGGTGTGTGAATCCAAAATTTGCTTGTCGTTTCCGTTTTGTCAGGTTAGTGCTTGTCCGATTTATCTCTCATTACTCTGATTGCTGTCTTGTTCATTCATCTCACACTGGATTTTGTCAACCATCTTATCATTTCTCTCGCTCAAAATTCTCAACGTCTCTTCACTTCACCTATGTTGGATTTGTGTGGGGTGTGCTAGTCACGATGTTTGATGTGCTTTTGTAATACCGAAAACCAAAAAAATTGTTTGCTTCCCGGGTTTCTAACCTACACTAATCCAGGCTAAACTCCAGGCTACGAAACAATTTATTCAATGTTTCCATCAGTGATGAGTAGCCACTTTGGTGCGCAATACGTTCGCTCGGGATATCTTCACCAGGTATTTAGCCATATTATCCGGGATTTAAACCCCGGACATTTGATATGCGAGGCGAGCGTGTAACCACTTATCCACCAACCCACCTGGGACGCATCTGAATTATCACCTCTTTCCATTCTAATGATGTTTCCACGGGCACCGTCAGCGATTGATCCCGTGCAAACACAGTATGACCATCCGAATGGTAAATGGGCAACTGGAAGTCAGGCGCATTGTGAAGGCATGATGTCACCCGAATTGTACATTGACGCATACCGAATGAACCGACGACAACTTGTTGGGTAAATTCATCTGACCTGGCCCCGAACAACATCCAACGCGTTGGAGAAATATGAAGCAGGCACAACGCCCTCGATGTGTATTGCACAGGGTTCAAGTAGCCGGACAGGTAAGACTCGATACGCTGAGTCACCAGCTGTTCGCTCCCGACACACACGCTTGTTTCCAGAAATTGATTTAGGTGTCAAGGTAATGTGCCAACCACAGGTTTGATTTAGGTCTACGGAAACCCCGTCCGGTGAGTACTAGTATAAAGAAGAGATGAGTTTGAGCAACAACTCTCAGTACAAGATTTCGCAGCATAACGTGAGTCCTGCCAGCACACATCAATCGCACCATAGAATCTCTCAGTTCGAACATATATGTGCGAGGACGTCAATGCCGGATCTGCCAATAGAACAGAAAGCCCAGGCATTTTCTAACGTAGTAGTACAAATTTCGTCGGAATTAGCTTGCGCTCTCGGAAAGCACTCTATTGCGAAGGATGCTAACAGAAGCCTCGAGTTTCAAACAGTGTGGTAAAGAGTGTGTGCAGAGGAAACTGCGGCGTGTTTTCCCTATCAGCAAATACTCCACGACTAATCAATGGCACTATGCTTGGACAAATGCCACTAAAGGTACCTAACTGGTCCCATGAATCGCATTCATATACTACCTAGTAGTGCACTTACCTACAACGCCATGCACGTAATATACAACACGTTTGACGAGGTTGTGGAGCGTGATGTAAATGAGACCCTCTCCAAATTTCAAAGCTCTCAGTAAATAGTTACATTTTCAACCTCACCTAGGTAATATGTGATTTAACAGCTTATAGGACATTCTGGGGAGCCTTTAGACGATTTCACTTGACATGTGTTTGGGTGGTAGTTGAAAGCTGACAATCTCTTTGGGGTCTCTCAAGGTGAAATGTTGGAAAAAAAACCCCACACATTTCATGTTCCACTGTTTGACCCCGTAGATCGCACGGTTCTGTGTGGGCATTAGCTTTAACACGTCGCGTTTTCAGATATTTTCCGGTGTGACAGTGTCTCCTTACCATTCTGCCTCAGATTATGAGAGGCACCCTGTAAATATTTGCCTCGTAATCCAGGTGACACAACATTCGAGTTTTCTCAATACATTAAATGTGTTGAAACACACCAGTCTCAGATGAGCTTACAGTCACGCAATCGGCTGCAGGTCGATTCAACCCAAACTTCGAACTTCGCAATCGCTAATCATGTCTTTTGTCTTTGAAAATGTAGACTTGGCTTTGAACTGTGCCCATCTATAAATGCATCTTTGAAACTTTTAGTGCATTTGAATCTCTCCGACTTGTTTGTCGCTTCCAGCAAATGTGCTCAATTTTCTTATCATGTTCGAGATCCTTCTCTGATACGACCAGAAATTCCAAGTGATGAATAATGATGTACCTCGCGAATCCAGTTTTTATGAAACCCATGAGAGCACTGAATGGAAGCTCCGATCTTCGGAACACGATACAATATTCTCAGGTATGTCACCAGGTTGTTCAAAGCACCCAATTATTTTATGAACAAAATGGCATTGTAATTAATGGACGCTGGAAAGTACACATCCATCTTCCACAAGCTGTCATTCCCATATCCGATACTCACGAATTCATAGAGTTCACTGACCCATCGGTTTTGGTTTCCACACGATGGCCAACTGCCTCCCAGCTGAATCGCATCGTTTATGATATACTTCAACTGAATTTGCTCCATAAACAAACGAACAAACAAATAAACCATGCACATATCAAACAGGCACATATCAAACACTGACAGAACCCATGTGAGTTGGGAGACTGAGGATGGACTGATTTGAAACACCGACGGAACAGAAGCGGATTTTGATTACAGAATGGGAGCACCCCAATTAAAGTAGAGAGAGCGCATCAAAACCCGATTGCTAACAAGCTGGTAACTTGGGGAATGACCGATGCGAAACGCAACAGGAATCGCAGGTGAAGTATTCAAAACAAGGAGACGTCATCTTGAATGAAACTGGTGTGACGGCAAGTGCTATCCGCTCAAAATCGGATTGAGCTCAGTCCATGCATATAATGCAAGGGTAATTTTTCGAATTACAAAACCATTTAATAACGTTTGTTTATTAATGTTAACTATTCACACAGTGTTCGGAAAACTTCAGTATGACAACGTTTTTCCAAAACTTTGTGTAGTTGAGGTTTGACTTCAGTGTCTTGTAGCTTGTAAAAGCATTCTCTGCGTTTCTTGAGTGAGACACCTCCTACACCGAAGGCCTTCCACTGATAAATGTTGACGTTAATCCCTTGCAGTCGATCAGGGGAAAAGCCGGTATTCGTGAAGTTAATGTTATCCTGGCTTATCCCGTCGTTCTTGGCTAGCTTATTAAGTAAAAGACTTCAATCTCAAACATGTTTTCGTAGCTAACAGGGAAAGAACCATGCTATTCTACTTTGACCGTTGTCAACGGATTTAAGGGCGGACAGATATCTAGTCGTGTTTGCTTTATGTCCGAGGGACTGTGCACGCTATAGGCATGCCAAACTTTTGTTGCGGAGCCTCTATCACCCACAAAGCGCAAAGGACAAGTGGCCATCGGGCCGACACTGTTCGATTTGACTTACTGGGGGCACAAATCAGAGGTACATAGATCTGGTTCAGGGCATGAATTTGCGAAATTGCATGATCGCAGTGGAAAACCAAATATCTAACACTAATCTCCTGTGAGCTTGAAATGAAATGAACAAAGTTGTCCTGTCAACTAGACGTTTCATTTTTAACCTCACCTAAGTAGTGTGAAAAATACCAGCTTATTGGAAGACTAATCCCGGTAGACTTTAGAACATTCTGATAGACTTTTGGCTGATTTCACTTGACCTGTGTTTTGGTGGGAGTTGATAGCTGACAATTTCTTTTTATTTTCGGGGGACTCTCATAATGAAATGCTTGAAACGAAAACCTCGCGCATTTCCTGTTCTGCTGTTTGACTCCATAGATCACCTGTGAATCTCAAATTTCTGTGTGGACATTAGCGTTAAAACGTTTCCTTTTCAGCTGTGTGACAGCGTCCACTTGCCATTCTGCCTCAGAAGTCGCAGAGTTTTGATCCGCGCAAGTCGCGTCACCCGGCGAGCTCGTTGGTGCTGAAGCCTAAACACCACGTAATGGGTGTCAACTTGATCACCATCATCTCTACTATATGCCTAAAGTTCAACGAGAGTCAACTTTGGTAGATTTCATCCAAGAAAACTCACTCTGTTTTTGTATAGAATGGCTCAGTTTGATTTTCGTATCAATGCAATCAAGAGAGCTGCTCAATCACAACAATGTTTAATGAAATGTTGGAAATACATGCGTCTGAAATAAACACACAAACCGCGGAAAGCTCTGAGAAGCACCTTGTAAAATGCGACCAATTGAAATAACACAACAGGTGAAAACGAGTAAGTGAACCAGCTTAGAGAAGCATATCAACAAATCACTAGGTATCTGCTATCCCCTGACAAGCGGAAACCTGATAAAGGGGTTTTTGATCGGGTTTAATTGGGTTCACACAAGGAAAGTGCGACAACAAATCAAGTTTGTAATTTATTGATGATCGTGGGAGTAGACACGTTGAGGAAAATACGGAGGAAAGTGGATGAAAATTTATGGACGAATGAAGTTGTGCACTTCAATCACTGGCCTGCCTGTACGCCAACTATTTTCCGCCGCTCAGCTTTAATGCAAGAGACGTTCTGGCGAAACGAACCCAACCTGACCCACCGCCTCCGGTCCTCAGCGATAGTAGTGCCTCATGTGGATGCAGTTGTTTTTGGTCCCACTTTTGAAGTAGAAAGATCGACAAGCTGAGTCGAGAGCACACCTTGGAACAAGCAAGTAAGGGATGAAGTATTGCTTGTGCATTCCATGGTGCAGTACCACTCAAATCAACTACCATATGGCCCAACCAATTGGACTGGAAACGAAACTCGAACAGAGTTGAGTCACACAGACATACACGAAATTATTCTCTATGAATTATTACAAATTAATTGTCAGTTGATAACCGTAATTACAACTCACATCATTTAGTGTGTAAAAGTTATTGAGTAATTTGGAGCAGTTGGGAGAAGTTGTGAGGCTTTGAAACGCGCCGACTGCAAAACATGCTCTCAGGTTATCTCGTCAATGAACCACCTTACTCGCGATAAAATATACCCGACACACTAAAGGCCAAACAGAAATTAGTGGAAAATGACAGTGAATGCATTTGCTATTTGAAAATATGACCAGAAATTCTTTGGGATTCAAACTTTTGTTAGTTCCATTAAACAGGAGAATTTCAAGTCTCACCCACCATTTAGTTTGCGTCTACTTGATGAGCTCCAAGAATGATGAGACTGGTTGTAGACTACCCAAACGTTTTCAGAAAGTTTAGTAGTGATTGATGTATGGTTCGTGCGATGTGAAATAGTTGGCGCCGACTGCAAAACATGCTCTCAGGTTATCTCGTCAATGTACCACCTTCCTCGCGATAAAATATACCCGCCCGCCCCCCTAATGGCAAAACAGAAATTAGTGTAAAAATTAACGGTCGATGAAATTGCAACTAGGAAAAATGATTGAAATTACTTTGGGAATCAATCGCGGATGATTTCCATTAAACGGAGTAATTCCGAAGTCCGTCCAACCATTTAGTTTGCGTCTACCTGATGAGCTCCAAGAATGACGAGACCGATTGTGGAGTTTCAGAAGGTTTACTAGTGATGGATGTATGGCTCGTGAGATGTGAAATAGCGAACCAAAATAAAACACGACGTGGCCTAGTGCAGCACATTCAGGTGCATAAGATCATCATGAACGAGCAATTCACCTCAACTCCATTAAAATCTCCCGCCAGAACCAAATCGGTATGCAAATGAAGGCACTTCGCTAATCTTATGCAGTTCGGATTTAAGTAGAACGCAATTTTGACGATACCACAGGGATTGCGCCTATCAAATGAGCCATAGGATAGAGAAAGTGTTTTCAGCAACCTAATGAACAGTGCATTCCGTCTATACAGATGATGCCTTGGAAAACACTTCGAGCCCGAAGTGCCTAAAACAAATAAGAAGTTTCAGGTTAGGTTCTTTTACTCACCTACGTGCACATTCTAATTGCGTTTTGACTGATATCTTTTTCTCACAGCCACCAAAACGTGCATCTGAGTGTACCAGGACCGACAACGGCTTTGGAAAGTCGCTACGAAATCGAACCTTGCGATCACCGTCGGGAAGAACTCCTCCATACTCACAGATAATTCGAGATGAATGAGTCCTCCACGTAGAAATATCGCGAACTAATCCTCCGCGTGGACTCCACCGAGGAACGTATCGCTGAGCTCGAGGCCCGGATCCAATGCGATACCTAAATTCTTTCACTGTCGCCGTATATTCCGGGGTGTTGGGATCCAAATCACGCCATACAACGGTCCCGCTAGTTGGAGGCTCCAGCAGAAAATTTATACCTGCGTGCATAACGCGATTATCAACCAGGCTTGGAGGAATGCGAGGAATATTCCGGCCAATCAGGTAAACTATTTGTTTATCGCATTCTCCAAAGCGTGCACACATGTCCATTGCACGACATAGTCGCGAAGTCCTGTTTAATGAGACAACACAGAGGCCCTCACCCAACTCCATAAATGCAGGTGGACACGTGAAACAAACATGGGGGTGAATCAACATTAGGATGGAGAGAGAATTCAGCACGAGCATGATTTCATCCGGGAGGAACTGACTGTATCCTGGCAGCTCACAGCATTTTATTGTCAACTCACCAATATGAGGCGTCTGACCAATCGTTTTCCGGCCAACACGAATACGGCTAAACAAGCGATGTGGTTTACTGACCAATTGACATTCAACATCAAACACGTTGTTAGCAGTTAACAATACTCGCGTATCCGGCTAGTCTGACACGCCCACTCTTGATTTTCAAAAGTGCTCTTCAGAGAGCTGTTAGCCGTCGGAAATAATTGTGCACCGTTCACATATCAGATGCGATCTTGTTCGATCATGTGAAGAAAGCGCATTCTCTCTTAAATGGTAATTGATGAACACTGCGTTAAATTGTCATCGTTTCTCAAACAGCTAAACGGATAGGTGACTGATCAGAAAACTATATTTTTAAGAGAGTGCCGTGAACTTGTGTAGCCACAAATCACGTGTTTTTCCCCTGACGCCAGGCGACTTTGTCTTTTGCAGTTTCGCCAATTTTATCACTGTTTGCTGATATCGTTGCCAAAGTAACCATTCGGTAGCAGGTTAAATGCGGTTTGACCTCTGCAGAGATTAGCGCTATTCTAATGCCCGTCTCACTGTGATTGCCGCAGAAGTAAACATGAAGTTTATTTGGCACAGGACATCAGAGTGCCTCGCCGAGCTAAACATTACTTCTTCCATAATCTGAATCGCTCCCACACCCAAAAACATGAACCGCAAACATCATAAAGGTGTAAAACTCGACAGCAATTTGTTTAAACAAATACTATGCTGCATGCGGCTTGATTCCATATGAGTGATTCCAACAAGGCCATCTAAGCAAAAACGCAACAATTCATCTCTTTTTACACTCAGTACCTAACAGAACTACTCCGTTGGAATTGTTCGTCCCTCTTGAGTGGTGCACAAAATGGTTGTTCGCCACGTACGGAGTTGCAAATTCCAGGAATAGTTCGAAATTAGGATAGGGTTCGGTCAATTCGAGAGGCTCCCCAACAATAACACAGTATGTCCTTCGGTTAACGGTTCATTCGCTTCGCTGTGTACGACAAATATCATGTTGCTCCGGGCTACCTGAAAAACCATGAATTGAGTGTGGCACGACAGTCGGCATCGGGTGCCCTCTGCTTCCACTCGTAGAACCTAGGCCAGTGGTGTCCGTACAAGGCTCACGAGATACAACTAAGCAAGAGGAGAAAGTGCTTGGCGTGATTGCTGTCCCAGTGCTGACCGTCGAAATCGAGTACACATACTTGTAGAGGACCGTGTGGAATGGCTTATTGCATCGCAATCGGTCTGGATTGCAAACCACCAGCATTTTGCCGCGATGCGGGCTGGAGGGAAACCAGGTGATAGTTCCTTAGTACAATATTTGGAACTGCATCCGTAATGAGAGCCGGTTGAGGTGTGGTTAGAATAGGTGTAAGAGGGCTGCACTCAAGAAGTCCGTACAACAGCACACGTCGGCTGGAAAGCCCGAGGTGTCCGTTATATTAGGCGAAATGTATTGATGGTCCACGTCACCTGTTGCAATAGGGTTTGTAACGTGTGCAGATATTCTAGAGGTGTCCCAGCTGATAGCGTTGTTTACACTTTGAATTGCAACGATGACATGCACTGGATGAGTACAGTTTGCCACGAGAAACACGTATTCCCGCAATCCAACCGGTATGTTCGCCGGGCAGTCCCTGAGTTGCATAATCAGACATTCATCGACATTATATTCGACAGTGTGTGTCTGCAGACGGACAACAGAATCTCGTGTCTGTCGATTCAAACCACCCAGGAGCCGAAGAATTTGGCTTGTTTCCTCGTCTCGAATTCTAAATGGTCCTGCGTTACGTCCCGCGCACCATATTTACTCCATTCTATATGAAGTAAAAATAAATCTAGCACAAAACACCATGGTAGAGGAATCCGAGAATTTTTCCGTATCCAATGCACCAAGCCGCAAGCCTAAAGCACTTATCAATGATCAATGCAGAGAGTATCCTCTTAGATCTGAAAGGCGCAGAATCATTCATGCGTTTGAAGTTGTCTCAAGTGCCGAAGGAGTAGAACGGAACCTACCAGTGGGCTCAAAGACGGGCGCAGTGCCCGCTCCATGTTCGCTGTCAACAGCATTTCAAATAGGATCCCATGATAACGGGAAAGCAGTTTTATTGTTTTTTATGACTAGGCTCTGGAGCAATTCGTAAAGTTTGTAGTAGGTGGGAAGTTAGTCTCATTGAGATCAGCATGTGTTCACAGTTGCTTTTCAGTTGTCATTTTTCTCACATTGTCGCGCGCTTCTTGTAGTCTGCGCCACAACAACAAGATTACAGGGGACGATATTTTGTAGTTTGATAGATGAATTCTCACGGGAGATTTTGGGAGGTGTGATCGTGCATGAGAGAGGCAATAGGCAACAAATTACCCTCGTTAAACATTTGCAAGATGTCAGTATTCAACCAACACAGACATGATTGATGAAACTGAGCAACCAAGGCTGTTGTCGGCCTTACTGAAGATAAATAGTGGTACGTCTTTACTAGTTCACATGTCCGAAAGCATTGCTGGACAACCCCTGAATTTTCCTAACAGAGAATCAGCGGAAATGCTGATCATCGCTATTGTATAACCCACTCAGTCCAACCAAATATCGAGTCAATATCAATCCAACGGTTTCTCAAAGCACTCGGTGTGACGCGATTCACGTGCGACTCACAAGACCTTAGATATTTACTAGATATTTACTAGTAGTCAATCAACATAGACACGAGAAATTGAAAGTACCCGAGTGCACAGCTTCCGGGGTTTGAATAGACTAATATGTGTAAAGATCTCAGAATGAGCTTTAGAGCTTTCAGACGCTTCCGATAGACGCTTATAGCCAGCAAAATTATTCGCCCCTTTAGACTTGTGCCATATGTGTCTAGCAAGCACTGAAATGCCAAACGAAGTCGTTTTTTTATCGATAGGGCAAGACGAGGGCAAATGACGTTCATCGAGGGACCCGAAAACGGGGAACAAATCTGACAGGTATCAAACAAGAGCCATCCATTCACACTCCCTGAGTAAACTTCACCGTATTTGCAGTATCCACTGAATATTGAATCCACTGGAATATTGAATAAACGGCCGTCATTCTCTAGTGCGGACGCTCAATTTAGCACATGGCAGAGCAATGTATGTACGCATCACTGACAAATCAAAGAAATCACCGTTTGATCTCAACTGGTGAGTTGTCGCACGAAAGTGCCACTCAAATGGGTCATGAATTTTCCGTTGAGGCGTTATAAATTCTCCAAAGAGAGCTTGGGTTAAAGTGGTCACTTGACAATTGGGAATTGATAGAGAGTTTGATGATACTGGCAAGAACATCCGCCATTTGATTATCGCCCCATGACACACAGTGTGAGCGGTTTATGGCATTCATCCCACGAGTTCAGATTTCAAGTAAGGTGAAATCTGTAGGCGGCTGATATCTAGCCAATCGATTGTGTGCGACTTTGACAATGTCCTGAAATGTCTGGCAAAACTCGGTAGCACCGATCAACTTGAAGTGTCTGCGGACATTTCTGAAAGCACATGTAGTCTATTTTCTCTGCCATAATGAGAGACCCAGAGTAAGATGGCTAATATGCTACACATTCCAGTTCCATAGCATTGATTGCATTTCTTCTCACTTCGCGATCAAAGTACACTTCACTACTCTGATTTCACTCATATTCTTAAACATTTCACCAGAACCGTCCCATCTAGCTGAAGCCAAATGTTTCAGACCTTTCTACCGTAGGAATGATAAGGCCCGGAAGATGGGATCATTATACGCGTACAACGTCCACAGCAATTCTATAAATGAAGCAAATTCTAGTGACAGCTGGTCCGTTTGGGGATTCCTCGACGTGATCCTCTCAGCAAATTTTTGTCCCGACCCATTTTCCATGTGGGACAAACAACGCGGATATTTGTCAGCCAGTCGTTTCAAGTGAGAAATGTAGCGTGATACTTGTGTTGCCTTCCCTTCGTTCGATGTCAGATGTGCCCTCAAACCAGCATGTCGATCCATCTAATACGACAGTGGGAGCAACAGCTGCGCCCACATGATACACGCCGACTCGCTACTGTCGTGATCGACCGGGAGTCTTGGATCAGCTTGGGTCCGTTACGCAAACACGTCCGTTGCAACGAACATGAATGGCGAAAAGTAGCTGGTGAACAAAAAACTACCCTCTCTGACCAATATTACAACTCAATGGATCCCCGGGAGATTCCTCTAAATGTGTAATCTCCGTATCGTTGTCACATTTTGGTTGCGAATGAGTAGAACGGAACCTACTTGTGGGCTTCGTATAATGCATGCGCTCAAAGGCTGTTTGAGTGAACTCGACCGGTAATTGCCTGGTCCACAAAGGGAATGCCCTCATTAGAGTGAAAGATTTTCATAGGTTTTCTGAGAGGCCTGCGGTCAAAGGTGCAATTTGCGATAAAGACAAACACCCATCAATGATACAAATGTTTAAAAGGGGGCACCATGCCCACTCAACTTGTTCTGGAACTTTTCCGGTCGACAGTATTTCAAATATGAATCCATGGTAACGGATAAAATCATTTTTTGTTTTTGCCCAGGTGGGAAGTTGGTCTTATTGAGATCGGCATGTGTTCACAGATGTTTTTCAGTTGTCCTTTTTTCTCACATTGGCGCGTGCTTCTTGTAGTCTGCGCCACAACAACGAAATTTCAGGGAACGACATTTTGTAGTTTGATATATGAGATCGTCAGCAAGGTCCTGGGTGGTGTGATCGCGTGTGGGAGGGGCAAAAAGCAACAAATTTCTCTCGTTAGACATTCGCAAGAAGTCAGGAACCAGCCAACAGAGACTCGAAAAACTGGAGGCACCCAAAAGCACAGCCATTGGGGTCTGAATAGACTAAGCATCCTTTTTAAAAGTATAGACAGAGAGAATCGTCGATAGTATCGCCATTGGCACTTGATGACCAAAGGGTAATTCGAGGTTCTGTACCACGTGTTCTGAGAGATATTCGTGGATATTAGGCGACCAATATCGCTTTCGGCCGATACAATTACCCCTTGCGTCTGCAATGTTCAGCTGTGCAAATACACAAGCACAAGCGCAATGCTTCCATTACCTAATCGTATTCTGGAGTCTGCGCAGGATGCCTCCACGGTGGCCAATGAACGAAATCGAGTCATGCGAACCCAAGCATTCGGACATCATTGATCGGATTCTCTCGTAAAAAGTGTCAGGATTACGGATCGATATTTGAGCTACTTACCAAGGAAAAACGTCTCACTACCTGCTGGATACATGGAGCAAGAAAAAACCTCAAACGTCAAATAGAAACATTCCACTGTAGGCCACTTCGCTTAATTAGACAAAAATCTTCAGGATCTGAACTTAATATTGTTTATCGAGGAGAAAAAATTGGAGCTTGGAAAAATTGTTCGATTCGCCGCAAGTGTTCGTCATTTCACGGTAGGACAGCAAAAATTATCTGCATCGAAAAAATTGTCATCTACTGTGACTACTCTTTACCGATAAGTAGGCAGACTGTGCCACTCCCTACATAACATAAGCGATATCAGCCATCCATATATATTTTTTCAGACTGCAAGTCAAGCATAGGCCCTCTACAGGGATTAGTTCGCCAAAGTTTCTAGCTAAGGCGATATTAGTTTAAGATACAAATTTTGATGAAGCGTGCAGAAATTTCGTCGGAAATTGCCGGGTGTCGATGAGTTGACGAGCTTTTCCAGAACACTTATCCCTAGACATTCCTCTTTAGAAAAGAGTCTCACTAACGCCAGAATATTTCGGAATCCTGGAAATCAGCCAATCCATCAAACTGATGCTCGCGTCAGAACTGGTTCCATGAACTAATTACGGATCTCAAAATGATGTAATTTGCACTAAAGAATGGAACAGATTGCCTCGTGTTACAGTTACTACGATGTTTCATGTATCCCAGTGCATTTTCACCAATAAAACTGGCCACACGTTCTCTTCAAATTCTCCTACTGTCCACTATTGTCGCTGTCTTCTTGAGGGTCATGAGAAAGACTCAGTTGTCGAGTTTCACCAAGTTTCTGATCTACTTAGACCAAATTGGGCAGAGGTCCACAAGTACTCTCCTTGACATATCAATCTGGACTTAGCATAAGACTCGGAGGCGTATCTCCTTTCATTTATAATTTTGTCATACTTGTTTTCATGTTTACATACTAAGCTTGAAAATAATTTGTTCCAAATTGTTCACGAGTCCGAAATATCGATATTTGAAACAAGTTTGCTCCCCTACGCAGTTACTCCCCACTTGCAGGTTGCCGTTATGTACATTGGGCGGCCGCGGTGGTTTCAGCCGTTTGACTTAGTAAGGATCACGGATGTTGCCGATAATCTGCAGGTATACTAACGCACATCCTCAGCAGATTACATGTGATCTCAAAGCTGAACTGAATCTTTTTAACAGTAGCTCAGATTTATTCATCTCCATCACCACAAACACTGAGTTTCCTTTAGATTTATTAGTGTTTGTGAATGCATCAAGCCTCTGTATGGTCTCGCGGCCGCTTAAGATGCAGCTGCGGTCAATATGAGCCTTGTGTTATGGAACATCGTCTGAGCACTTGTTTCAAGACGGACACAGCTTAAACCTATATACAGGCGCAAGAGATGCAAGGCGCCTGAAATGTGAAGTTCTGTTGGTAGGTGGTGACATAGTTTGGCACATAGGACCGCGCTAGTTCTGGTAGCAGCCAGCTTTGCGGACAAAAAGGTTCCTACCGAGAGAAGTTTAGCTCAGAGGACCGAGTTTCGCAAACAGGGGACATTGGGCCATTAACAGATGTGGAATTGCTTTGTTGGTACAGGCGCTTTCCGCACAACAGCTTGAATGAGACATCAATTGAAAAGTGGAACAGACTGAGTCGGTCTGTGTCCTAGAGAGGAAGCACAAGCGGAATGTTTTTTTTCGCAAAGTCAATCTTTTGTTCACAATTAAGGTTCTGTATAGGTAGGGACAATTTTGAAGTGGTAAACAGTAATTCGCAGCGTTCTTTGACAAGATAACTATATTCAACCGTTGAGTTTGGAATACTACAATTTGAAGCTATTCGAATCACCTTCCCAGAACACCAGCAAACCGATGAGTGCTCTGCTTCAAATCAGATGAAGGGGTTTTTTGAGGTGGGTGTAGGTTCCGCACGAGTCAGAATGGGGTGGCAACCGTGATTAGATTGCCCAAACCCAAGCAGCTCAAGTTGCGACATACCGCGCAAGAGAGGTTATCGCGGATACTATACATTACTCAGATGTAAATGTATCGGATATATGAAGTAAATGGTATGCTGCCGTATAGCAATTACATTTCCAAGGTCAAGTGTTGCGTGTACGTGATTGGCGCACTTGTGGAACTCGGCAGCACCAAGCTGGACGAACTGATCTGGTGTGTGATGTGGAATGTCCAAGACAAAGTCCACCGGCCTGCGGCTGTGATTGTGTGGAGCGATGAAAAATATGCTCAAACAGACTGTTTAGGATTGGTGAATACAATTAGATGAAAAGAAGAGTGTGAACGACCATGCTGCGGTAAAGCAAGACATCAACGAACCAACTGTTTTGTTCACCATAAAGCGCTTATTATTTGGGACAAATTAACATGCACAGATGGTCCCGGAACCCTGCTCTGTTGTGGGTAAACTTGTTGTATTGATCAACTGATGAGCCATTCGAGTAGTATGCGGTTATCTAGTGGTTCCCCCTCGTCTAATGTAAGATGGCGTTTATTACGGAACTTGTGGAACTGCTTTGCTGCGCTTGTTTACAATTGCGTGATTGTTAGTGAAAATCCACAAAAAATTTCAGGAAGGCGCGTGAGAATGTGTAACGTTTCAAAAACGTGATGCATATGGGAGGTTCGCTTTCAGGTACAATAGTTTGTTCACTTGAGGTCTGATAATTAACAACCCCGCGGCGAAGCGTTTTCCTCCCTATATTTGGTGCCGTGACTAGGATAAAGATAAAGATCCCGTGGCCATAACCTTCCGAGGGTAAGAATGTGTGGGTGTTCCTGGAGAATTTCGAGGATTTTGCGAAGGTGCCTGGACTAATGACCGATTCCCTATATTTGGTGCCGTGACTAGGATAATGATGCAAATCCCGTGGCCACAACCTTTCGAGGATAAGAATGTGTGGATGTTCCTGGAGAATTTCGAGGATATTGCGGAGGTGACTGGACTAATGACCGACATGGTTAAGCTGGTGCACTGTAAACCCACCTCAGCGGTCGGGCGAAGGCGGTCCTAGATGCGGTCAGAAGGGGCCTTTGGAAGGTGAAATCGGCTGCCGCAAAATCCCCTGCAGTAGAGTTCGACACACCGGCCGACTGCAAGAAGGCTATGAGGCAAATAAAGGTGGCCAGAGTGGGACCTGGATGCGGCCCGACCGTGTTCTTCGCCAGCCTTCAGCAGTTTCTGGATCAAGTTTAGAAGGGACTAGACAAAGTGTCGCGCATGCAGTTTCTGTCTAACCGGTTCGTCGAAGGCGTTCAGACTGCGCTTGGTGCCCAATTGCGTTTGGCAAGAACAACTGACCGGTTGAGTTTTGAGTAGCTGGGGTATGTGGCATGGCGCTGGAATGGCGGTGTATCTGGCGGAGTGCCACTGACCACGTTGCAGTCGCAGGAGAACAGAAGGGTTTAAACAGTAGAAAAAGAACAAAGATGACCGACTTGAATTGATCCTACAAATGTGGCATGTCTGGCCATTGGAACGACCATTTTCCTAGTACATGGCCACTCTTACATAATAAAACTTCAGATTACTCCTCTTTTCCTGGGTGGGTTGCGATTAGTGCTATGACAGTCCGTTATCGAAATGGATGGGAAGAGGGAGCTGGAGATGTGCTTGTTTGATGAGGAGCAAGGGCAGCTCTGGGAATGAGAGGGGATACCGACTAAAAACTGACAGATTGTCAGTGCACTCAATGCGCCCAGCCGACAAGTCCGTGCAGCAGGCTTTCTTGATCAACCCAGACGTAGATCGTACAATATTGGGGGCAGATTTTCTCAAGAGCATAGGTTGACCTAAGGCAGGGAAAGCTGGTGACAAAGTACGGCTCAGTCAAGTTTTAAGGTTATCCAAGCACTGCCGCCTGCGAGCTGCATGTGCGGAAGCTTTCATCGCTTAACGTATCATCAGCACAGTCCGTGGGTGAGGAACATTTCGAATTGTTTACAGGCGATGAGGATGTGCTTGGCCTCTACCCGTGAATTGAACACAAATTCCCCTGTCGTCAGAACGCTTTCGAACTTACGGCTCCCGTCCGCTGTCGATCCATCTACGGGAGGAGGTACATAAATAGATTCAAGAGGTGTTGATGAATGGCATAACTGAAGAAGCCAATAGCGCGTACAACACTTTGATTGTGTTTGTAAGGGAAGCAAACAGAAAATGTAGGTTTTGCGTAGATCTCCGGTGTTTGAATGGACTGCTCATAAATCGGGTTGTAGCTGTGCCTTCGGTTGCAAAGATTTTCGATTTCCTCCAGAATTCCCGATACTCCACTGTGTTAGACTTGTGTTCCGGATACTGGCAACTACCTATCAAGGCAGAGGTCTAGTAAGAAAACGGCAAGTAGAAATACACGAACATTCTCCATAGGCACAAAGGTCAAATAGAAAGATCATCAGAATTCTGGAAGGAGTGGGCTGGGATTGCGGAAGCTAAGAAGTCGATGGCAAGGTCCGTTTGTCGTTACCGACCGCCGAGAATCGTCTGTACAATTCAAGATGGTCGTGGATCGAAAAAAGTGGATGGGACACAGCTTCGCAAGTGGCACGATACACCCGAAGAGCCCCTAATTAGACCCGTTGACGAAGCCTATCTGACGGAGGGAAATGAAAATCGGCGGCATGCGAAGAGCCTTTAAAGGTAAAACACGGATTCACGGATTGATACACAGGATCGGAGTTTTTGCCTACGTTTCACGGGTCGCTTTTGTTCTTGTCGGCCAGTCGCTGTCGTTCGCCTGAAAAAAGGGTGTAGCACCGCTCTTTATGTTCTCAGCGCGAAGCAGTATGCTTGCCAACGCGAGGATTTGCATAAATAAATGTCTAATAGTGCTTTAAACTGGGTTCTAGAAGGAGCGTGAACAAC
>NW_008752145.1:201864-206274 GCF_000715545.1 Opisthorchis viverrini | reverse complement strand
CTGCACGGCAGAAGTCTCGAACCCACGTTTGATGTTTGAGATTTCTGGACCATTAGCAGATGAAATCAAAGGTCAGAACACAGTGGTCGCTATGTCCCAGTGGAGCGTTAACTGTTACCTGATCAACGAAGTATCTTTCGTTGGTGATGACGAAATCCAGGAGGGATGGTATTTGGCCTGCGCGGTATCTGGTGGGTGCAACGACATATTGGGTCCAAGTGCTCTGTTGAACGACTTCACACAGCGCCGCTGCGAAAAGTCCGCCTGATTCGACGCGCTGGAGTTCCATCCAGGATGTACACTTTGTGAAATATGGGAAAATATGAAACTGGTTTGTTCCGGTGATACTACTGATGGGGGAGGCATGCGAGTGTTATGTTTTCTCGTAAGTCCGCTATGCGTTTCTTGAAAAGTGAAATCTATTACAAAATTTGTGAAGATACTTTGTACCATTTGCTTGGATTTCAGCAACAACCACCGAATATCCAGAAAAGTTCAGGAAGGCGCGTTCAAAGAGAGAATGGATATTCAGTTTTTGTAAACCAGATGCATATGAGAGTTTGGCTTGCTTGTCTGTAACCGTTCCGTTGGCAGTTTCAAGGCGGAGGATCGAAAGAAAACGGCGTTTACGGTTGGGTCAGCCAATATCAATTTTGGCAGATGTTATGCGGTTTTTCGGGGTCACCATTCATCCCCCGGCGTTAGATGCTTTGTTTAACGCATGGACTACAGAACGGTACCGTGTACTGGAACGGTAATGTTGTGGAAAACGATTCAGAACCAGCTCATTCAGTTCACTCAAAGACCGTATTGGAGCGTATACTAAACGCTGGCCTCCGGATAAACACATAGGTCGCTCGGAGCTAGGTGACAGTACTGGGGCATATACTACGTCACTGCCAGCGAAACTGGCAGAGATCCCGGACGGGCAGCGCACTACGGCTGGTTTGTCAACGATTTCAAAATGATTCCTGCTCCACACTATACGACTTGCTCGGGCAAAATCTAAAAGTCGAATGGACCAGGGAAGTACACAAAACTTTCGAGCGCGTCAAGGTGCGGGTGCTGGATCAAAAACTGACCCTCAAGCTGCCCAGGGTCGGAGAGATCTTTGCTGTTGCAAAGGCCGCTAGTGACCACGGTATCCGAACGGTCCCAAAGCAGAGGAATGGATTCATCAAACACGCCAGTTGCGTTTTGACTAAAGCTAGGAAGAAGTACTCCACTACTGAGAAGGGATATTTGGCGAGCATCTGGGTCCCGAGCAATTGTAAGCCATACCTGACCGGACAAGAGTTTATGTCAAGACCGATCAAAAACCTAGTGAGTGGATCAGGACCACCAGAGATCCTCGTGGAATGCTCGCGCGCTGAGTACTCCGGTTGCAAGACTGCGACTTCACAATCCGAGAAGCTCCAGGGAAGGGAACCACCTGGTTGATTGGCTGATAAGACCAGAGGCTGAATATGAGGCCCCTAGGATCATGATTGGTGAGATTGGCTTTGACGTCGAACTGCATCCAGAAAGGTCGGTGCAACTGCAATTGTATGGTAGTGGTGTAAGTATTGTTTCGACCACCTTGTTGGATGCAAGGAGTATTGGAAACGCAGAGGAAAACAAGGAATTTGAAACCTTCTGCAGTCACTTCGAAGGGCTGAATCTGAGTGAACCTGGCATCACTTCCCAGAACGCCCCTGACTCGACTGTTGTACTGGCTGTGACACTTCGTGTCTTAAGACGGGAACTGATCGTCGGATGCCAGGAGGTGACACACACAGGGTGCACCAAGAAGCAAGGCTTACTTCGGCAGAGGGCCTGCTGGCCCGGGCTGAGAAGTAAGGTGATGGATCATGTGGAGCCCTTTAAGCGGTGCCAACTGACGAGAAGAGATAAGACAAGGAAATCCATCTCACACAATCCATTCACGCCTCAGAAATCAGCGAATTATTGTCCGTTGGTGTCATGGGCCCCCTTCTAGTGACGACCAGGGAAAATCAATATATCATGATAATGACAGATCACCTGTCGCGGTGGGTTGAGGCGGCAGTCGCGCCAAATCAACAAGCGACGACAATCATCGAAGTGTTACTGCATCGCACCGTAGCCAAAAATGACCCTAAACGATCAGCGGCCTCACTTTGAGGGCGAAGTGTTTGCAGGTTGCCTAAGGTTGTGCATCAGACGGCTAGGGACGATAGCACACATTGGGTGAACGGCTTAACCAAACACAACAAAATGGTCAAGCATCGGCTGGCGACCAGAATAGGTGACTGCCAATGATGTTGCTAGCACATCGTGCTTCCATGCAGCCAACTAGAAAGGATCGTCAGAATTCTGGAAGGAGTGGACTAGGGTCACGGAAACTGGGTGGTCGATGGCAAAGTCCGTTTGTCGTTACTGACCGCCGTGGAGCGTCCATACAATTCAAGACCGTCAAGGGTGAAAAAAGAGTAAATATGACTCAGCTATGGAAGCGGTGTGCTACACTCTAAGTGCTGCCGAACAGGCCCTCTGCTGGGGTCGACCCAGCGGAGGTTAGTGAAAATCGTTGACAGGAAACCTATAGAGGTGAAAGTTGTGCAACGGCCAACATTATCTATGATGCACGCGGGCAGTAGGTGGTTTCCTCGTACCTCCTCCTCGCGTCTACTGGTAAGTGCACCCCCTTAGGGGTTCATTACGGAACTTGTAAAACTGTTCTGAAGCGCTCGTTTACAACTGCGTGGTCGTCATTGTATATCCACGAAAGTTCAAGTGGACGCATGATAATGGTCAGTTTAAAAAAACAAGGTGCGTATGAGGCATTTATGTTCCTGTTTCGCAACGGTTAAATGGTGTTTGATAATTAAAGACTCCGCGACAAAGGGCATTTATCCTTACACCAATAATCCACACTACGAAGGGTTGCTTTAATCTGGCCACTTGGGTGGTGCCCCTGTTGAGGCTGCCTCAGGTCTCAAAGGCGCAAAAAAATAGTACCAATGCATGGGGCGGCTCATCAGAATCCCGAAGGCAGAAACGCAGAAAGGTGTAATTGTCGATGGGCTTTCTGAGAAACCGTGAGGTGAAATTTGGATCCAAATGTGCACTCTCACATCAGGATGGGGTCGGTTATGAGATACAAATGTGAGCCATTTTTCCAGAAGTCATCCTTGCGGCAACATCGAACATCTAAATCAGAGTAATTGAGTGCCAAACGTGGAATATGCACCATAGAATTACCGGGTATGTCAAAATTTGAATTGGCAACATGCTGACGATAATTCGGAAGAAAGTATCAGAAATTCTATATCATCTCGCAGAAAAGGTGCCCATCTCTTTTGAAAAGTTAATGATTGTGTCGTTCAACTATGGTCAGCGACCTAGATACACGCTAGCAACCCCTTATTTTTCAGATAGAATCACATGAGAATGATGCCCTCAAAACTTTATGCATAACGTAAATGTTTTAAAATGTGATTGTTGCATCGTCAAACGTGGTCGCAATGGTTCAATCAGAAAAATGCCACAAACTACGTCACTTGAGCGTACCAAACAATGAGGGAAATCGGGGAGGTCACATAAATAATAAACATCATCTGACATCATTGTCCTCTTTTCCGTTGCCGGTCTTTACACACGTCTCCCATGTACTCCCATGTCCCCTTTCCTGTTGGGAGCATGACCTTGAACCGGAAACTTACATATTTTATTTTACTATTCTCTTCTAACTTTTCTACACCTATACCTTGCATTTATGTAGTGAGCATGCTATTCAAAAATAAAAATGAACGATAATGATTTAGCTGGTGGAAACAGGTAATGACCGCAGTGTACCTGTGGAGTTAAATATGCGAGCGTGTCAGCCGTGGAACTGAACTCTGTCTTTTCTCTCTCACTCAACTAGATAGATACCGCATTCCACGTTCCAATAACTCAAGAATTGCTCACCCGATTAACCATCGTGATAGAAACATTAATCGTACTCTAACAATTCACACGGAATTTGAAGAAAGTAAGGCATTCAGATAATCGTGATCCGTGCCTGTAGGTCGAGCTTCCTGGTGCGCTGCTAGGTATCACCCCACTACTTCACCATAGCTCTGCATTTTGACTGGTGAAACATACCAGGATTCATTTTTCCGTCTCTAGGAGGTTGTCAGACTGTTTGCGGCTAAAGTTCTTCCTGGTAAGCGGTGCCGTATGACGGCAAAAACCAAGGTTCAGTAAAAATGATGCGGAAGCATGCAAGTGTGAATTGAAATTGCCCAAAGAGTCTGTTGTGGCTTGCAGAACACGGCAATGAGGACCTAGCCAAAGAACAAAATCAACTTGCAACAATGGGTGCAGGCTTTCTTATCGACTAGCTTGGTTTACCTTACGTTAGCGTTACCTTACGTAGCGGACAGCTGAACGAACAAAGCAGATGCA
>NW_008752145.1:196952-201553 GCF_000715545.1 Opisthorchis viverrini | reverse complement strand
GATGAAAATCTCGTGTGATGGACGGGTACGCCCTGCCAGGAGGGTCGCCCTGTTACGTTGCACCATGATGCGTTCGTATACCCGCCACCCATCCAGTAGCACGGGCGCATCGCCCATCGCAGGTGGTTGTGAGTCTGGCCATTAAATTCAGGAAACCAAAAAAAGTACTGCTGACTTCCGTTTGTTGCTGCTGGTGTTGGACTCGCCTCGGTTGAGTTATGCATCTGGCAATGCTATAAATCACAACTGAAAAAACTGACCTCTCATCCATAAAGAAAAACAAAAACAAAAAATTGGAAGTTCACTTGGGATAGCCCGAATATACTCTGCAAGTGCCCTTGGCCAACATCGGCGAGGATAGCTGTGTCTGCCTTAGTCAGAACAGATGCTACACCGCATCAAAGCTCATTTCGTCATCCAACCAGAGAATACATCCACTCGCAGCTCCCAGTGGTCATCACCTACTATGAACCATCTACAGATTAGAGCTGATAGCAGTGCTTCGGGGACTAGTGACAATTTCTCTTGCACACACTTTCCCTCCTGGTATAACCCAACTCATGTAACAAACACCAGATCAGCCAGCTATTTTAGAAGTCCACTCCCGGCAGCCTTCATGCACATGATTCCCATACCACACCTTCACCCGCTTTTATCGGCTTTTACTAGACCCCTTGCAATGTAATATCGTATGTTAGCAAACTCAACCCTTGGTCGCTAGCCTCCTAAGTACAAATTTATCTATTTCCTATTCCATATAATCACTTGTCATCAACCTAATTGCAGCAGGCGTCAAGTTTATTCCTGTTTTCATTATTGCATATTATCCCATTTTATATCCCCACAAATTCACCATGTTTTGCGAATCACTTCCCATCCCATCATCTTCCCAAGCTTTGAACTTCGGAAGTACTCTTTTTGGACGACCTGGTAAGCTGGTACCCACTCCACCTGGCCTATGATCTACAACTCCGGGATCGCCAAGCGGACCACAAAAAACCCTACAATCCCATATTGGCCTCGTTCCACCTTGTCCCCTGACCAGGCTGAAATGAGTACCGCTGCCCAAAGAACTACACACCCCAGCCGAATGATCTCAAATGCGACGTCAGTCACGGGGCTGTCCAAAAACTGAAGCATATCAGGCCAATGGTGGCACGGCACTGCCATACTCAGTTTGATAGCACACCCGCAACTGCTCCATTGCTCCTCCCAAACGAGCCCACTTGCCTATGCGATTCATTGACCACAACCACCACCATGACATTTATTCCAACCTGTTGGACTTCTCGTTCGAATCCAACCACCTTTGTGTCCTCATCCAACCTAACCCCAGTACTTAACTTTCCTACAATAGTGCAACCAGTGAGTCTTCTTGTTCTCAGATTGCACCATATTTTTGCGACTAAACTTGCCATGTTCTCCCAATTCGAATTATCGCATCTCCACCTCCACTTAATCTCGTTGTGACTCCGGCCATTTACCCAACCACCCGAGGTCACTCGTGGCCAGCAGTGGTTTTCAAGTTTTAGTTCATGTCAGCCGATTGACACTTTGAATTGGTCGGACTTCATGCCCATTTTTCCCTACAAGTTGTGAAAGAAACCTGTTATCATTATTTATCGAATACTCCTCACTGTTCATTACGTTGCCCCCATTTCGCGGAATCCCCACTAGCCGTAAACCCCCCCGTCACATGCCACCCACAAGTTGGGAAATAAACATTATTATCATTATTATTATTATTACGCATGTCGGAACACCGTCTATTGAGACGACTCTTGTTCTCCAGGCTTCTTTCAGGATAGCGAAAACTGCGAGGTGGACAGAGGATGACCTGGTGGAAAGGCATGCGAAGGATCACGAAGAGTTTGAGGGTTGTTGGTGTTGTACGCCCTCCAGGAAAGAATCACATTGACCCCTTCTGTTCTTGGCTGGGGGCGGTACAAGAATTGGTGGCTAATCGATGTCAGTAGCGTTCATGCTGTTAGTTTCTCTTCGAGCTGTCTGATTAAGTGTCTGGAGGTTTAGGTACCTCAGTATGCGTGAAATAGGTCAGCACTAGTTCCCCGCCCCACCCACTATTTTTCTCTTCTTTCTACACTAGGGCTTTGAATATAACTGTATACATAACTAGGTTGTACTACAATGAATTTTCAGCGTCAACACTGATGTTGCTGTCTTTGATGATAACGGTGATGACGAGACGGTACCCGTTATTATTTCTTCTGCCTTGGTGGCGTTATCCGCAATCTCAAAATTCAAACGTCTAACTACTGAGCACTGACACACGAATGCTGGTTTCTCCAGCACCTTCGTGGGCGGAATGAGAATTTCTGCGCGAAAGTTGTTGATTTTGCTGTTTATGTTAAAACCAAATGACGCCAAACCCTTCCCTAATTTCGTTGCAGTCTGCCGCCCTAATATTTGACACGCATTCAAGTTTAGGTGCTGGGGCCATTGTTCCAGATATGGCCCAAATAGGTCTGTTGAAAAATCGGCTACTGCGCAGTTTTCATTATCTACGACATTTGAGGGAGCAAATATATGAATTATATCTGTGTAGTATTTGTGCCTGCATCATGTATTCCAAGATCCAACGCCATTTTGCGCCACAAGTAGGTGGACCAAAATTGCATCAGGCAGCAAGGAAACGAACAGAAATTCGGGGGATCTAGAAATGCTAGAAATTTGAGCGCGCCAGCTTATGAAATTAGTGTATGAGGAACGGGCACTGCAGTTCTCTCCATCCAACAAGTGGTCACTTCTTATTATCTGGAACACAACCAAAAGGCTTTCAAGTTTTGTAAGATTGACTTCTGGTAATTCGACGGCTTACTGAAGAGGAGTCGAGAACCTGAAAGACCATACAGAACTATGTGACGTTGCTCTATGAAGCACGGCAATTTGTAGATGATTAATTCGACAAGTTCCTTATCACTAAGGAACTACACAATATCACAGCAACGCGTCTGCTAGCTGTGTTGACGAAAACTAGGTTTTCTTATAAAAAATGATNCCGTCAAAGCTTTCCAAATCAGGATTTGTGATTCTGTTGGTGTCGCGGGGTTCCGCTACGGCCAGAATGCAACAGGTACCGATTCTCCGACGGAAGGTTCTGGAAGGTGACGGATGCGTTCTAAACCTTATCTATCCCGGAACCAACATGGTGAGGCGAATATATTTTTACCAGATTATAGTTCCTGAAACACACACAGGTGCTCCCAATGGCTTACATTTTACCAGTACGCAAACATGCTCATACACCAAGAGATTTTCTCACTTGCATCCATTTGCTGTCGTATTCAGAAGCCAAGCGGCTGTAAGCAGTGTGAAACGTTAGTCATAGTTGTTTTTTTCTAGGTTACGTCTCCACCCACCAACGATAGATATCGGATAATCGCCTACGGAAAAAGTCTACCTGGTTCGCTGGTTCTCAAGCGACAACCTTTAACGAACGACGGTCTGCGAAAGTGACCTGACTTGTGATTGCATAAATGTCAGGGCCTGGAGCACATGAAAGTCACAAATGTCATTGAGTATTTGATAGTTTAGGGCAAATCCTGCTGCGCACGCCCTACGTTCGTGCTCGGCGACATGCAATCTGGGCTCATGAACACCAAACCTCGATAGTTTACCGCCTGCATCACAATGATGCTCCGATAAAATAACATCTACCTCACAATTCAGGGCGTCAATTTCCAGCAAAAATGACCGGGGTTTTCCTGCCAGGACGTCAGTAATAATAAAAATCTCAGTGAAATTCAATTTTTCATCTCCTAGCTGAACAGTTCACTTTTCTAAATGGATATAAATGAGCGCGTGCAAGTCAAATGCATCTGCTTTGTTCGTTCAGCTATCCGCTACGTAAGGTAACGCTAATGTAAGGTAAACCAAGCTAGTCGATAAGAAAGCCTGCACCCATTGTTGCAAGTTGATTTTGTTCTTTGGCTAGGTCCTCATTGCCGTGTTTTGCAAGTCATAACAGACTCTTTGGGCAATTTCAATTCACGCTTGCATGCTTCCGCATCATTTTTACTGAACCTTGGTTTTTGCCGTCATACGGCACGGCTCACCAGGGAGAACTTTAGCCGCAAACAGTCTGACAACCTCCTAGAGACGGAAAAATGAATCCTGGTATGTTTCACCAGTCAAAATGCAGAGCTATGGTGAAGTAGTGGGGTGATACCTAGCAGCGCACCAGGAAGCTCGACCTACAGGCACGGATCACGATTATCTGAATGCCTTACTTTCTTCAAATTCCGTGTGAATTGTTAGAGTACGATTAATGTTTCTATCACGATGGTTAATCGGGTGAGCAATTCTTGAGTTATTGGAACGTGGAATGCGGTATCTATCTAGTTGAGTGAGAGAGAAAAGACAGAGTTCAGTTCCACGGCTGACACGCTCGCATATTTAACTCAACAAGTACACTGCGGTCATTACCTGTTTCCACCAGCTAAATCATTATCGTTCATTTTTATTTTTGAATAGCATGCTCACTACATAAATGCAAGGTATAGGTGTAGAAAAGTTAGAAGAGAATAGTAAAATAAAATATGTAAGTGTCCGGTTCAAGGTCATGCTCCCAACAGGAAAGG
>NW_008752145.1:194348-196639 GCF_000715545.1 Opisthorchis viverrini | reverse complement strand
CAGCATACAGACGCTGGTAGAGGTAAGTCATGGAGGAGGAATGAAATGGCAGTTGTCAATGAGACGGTGGGACTGGAATTTTGATACTCGTGGCGACTGCACCATGGCTAATCGGCCTCGGAGCTTTGGTATCTCCCGCTTTCTTTTTTCTGGTCGGGGGAAAGCAAGGCCAGCAAAGACAGCTCAGTCATTTCAAACAAGCAAACGGCATACAGGCGCTGGTGATGGAAAATCGCGGGGAAAAGTGAAATGACAGCTGCCAATGAGACCGTTGGAATGCATTGGTGATATCCACGGCGAGTGCACCGCGGCTAAGTGGCGTCGGAGCGTTAGCGTGAGCTACTATGTTGAGCGGAAGCGTACCGTGATGTTGTGTGTGCGAGTGTTTAGTGGGGCAAATCGCCAGACAGATATATATCTACAAGCGCAGAATGTGCCCTGGTAATAAAGAAAAAGCTGACTTTGGTTTGGTTTTTGTCAGTTAGAGTTAGGCTGAGAGCGCCAGTCACTAGACTTGGCTGATAGAGTAATCCGGAGTAGAGACGTGACTAGTACGAGGTGTAAGTTGGCTGGGGGGAAATAGAAAGACAAGCGGGCAAGTAACACTGCATATTTAGATCAAGTAGGCATTTAAGTCCTACATTAGCTTAAAGTGAGTCTAGAGGGCAGGAACAAATGATAAGAGGGTCCTTTACTTGCCCACCAATTGTGACGTCGCTAAACTCAAATGCTCACTGGACCCGATTCGTAGAGAAGGTCAGGGGTAGTCCGGTATTACGTAAGGCGGCAGCAGTTTCATAGGTAAGGAATTCGTCTACAGACTGAAAAACGTATGATGATGCGTGGTGCTTGGCGGCTGCTCGGGAAGGCTGTTCCAGATGCGAGCGTAACAAACTAGAAGGAAGTGGTGGCGTGCGTTTGTACGAGCTGAGGGACACACTAAGAGGTTGCAGGAGTTACGGAGTCTATAGCGAGGTTGTGAGTTTATACTTGGTCTAGCCTCTGCTATAAAAGCGTTCCTATGCAGCAGACGGTGTAATAGAGCTAGTTTCAATTTTAACCGTCTAAGCCACAGTGGTTCGAGGCCTAGGATTTGACAGCGGGAGCGGCATGAGAGGAGGTTTGACCGAAGAAAGGGATTTTCGCAAATGAGCGTTGGACACTTTCAATTGCAAGTCTGGAGCTTTGGGTGTAAAGAGAAGAGAATGCGGGACAAAATTCGACGATTGGTCGTACGCATAGCTTAAAGATTGCTACCATTGTGTCTGGAAGGTGGCAGGAGCGCAGTATTGAAGAGCTGAGCCTGCGTGCTCTTGCGACCTTGAACTGAACCTGGTGAGAAAAGCTAAAAGTACAGGAGTATCGGAGGCCGAGATCTTTGATCTCCGTGAAATAGGCGATAGGATTTCCGTTAATTGTGAAAGCGTCAGTCGGGAGAGAGCAGCAGCTGGAAGATATACAGGATTTTGCAGAGAAGCTTAGGCCAGATTCGTTTGACCAGCGAGTTAGTGAAAAGCAAGGGCCTTTTCAGAGGAGGGGAATGTGTACGCGATTTTCATATCGTCCGCGAAGAGCATATGACGGCAAAGATGTCATTGATGTACAGTGAGAAAAGGATGGGGCCTAGCACGCTTCCTTGGATAACTCCGCTAGTGATCGGTAGTGGAGATGATTGTATGTCCCCAATTTGCGTTATTTGCCTCCTGTCTGATAAGTAGGAGGCGAACCACTGAAATAAGGTTCCATTGATGCCTACGGTACTAAGTTTGTGTAGCAGGGAGGCGTGGTGGACCTGGTCGAAGGCTGTTTGGATGCCCAGATAGACTGTTACAATGGAGTATCCAGCGTCGTTGCCTGCTGTGACGGTCTCAAAGAAGTGAAGCTGGCAGCCACTTACGGAACTTTGAGATAGGAATCCGTACTGTCGGTCAGCTATGGCTTTTGTAGCTGGGAGAAACCTCATTACCGGGCTTTCGACCAGACGTTCAAGGGTTCCCAGTAGGAGGGAGGTATGGTGGATTCCCCTGTAGTTGGAAGGATTTTGCCTTCATCCAGATTTAAAATGCGGGTGGATTATAGATTTCTTCCACTGGGAGGGGACGATTCCATAGTCTATAGAGTGAGTGAAAGGATTTAATACAAGGATTCCGATAACTTTGGTCGTTTTACTCGACTGGCACTGCCCCGAGTAATCAATACCTACATCCGACCAACCATGGAATACGCTACACAAGCTTGGTCACCATGACTTCAAAAAGACATAATTCTTCTACAGCGAATATATCATCGAG
>NW_008752145.1:155661-193929 GCF_000715545.1 Opisthorchis viverrini | reverse complement strand
TACGTTACTGCTAGTCGGGTGGTTGTCCTGGCCGTTCACACTTTGGAGGTAAACGGCTGTGGGTATGGGTTTGGTGTTAGGAGTAAAGGGTGAGTAGCGGTTGGCGAAGTAAGCGTTTAAATGGTCTGCTATGTTGACAGGATCAGTGATGGGGCCACTGTCTGTGAAACGCAGACAAATAATTGAATGGCTGTTTAGGGTGCAACGCCTACGGAACAGTCGGCTGGGTAATTTGGATTGGAAGGGAGATCTGATGACGGCGTTCCCTTCTCGGCGTTCGGTCAGCAGAGGTTGTTGATGAGAATAAGGAGTGGGAAATCCCGATATTTCCGATATTCTCTACTAGCCTGTTGTATTTTGGCATCCAAGGTTTTTAGTAACCTATCGTGTCCGGGTTTATTAGCGTAACAAGGCCTTACAGGAGAAACAAGGTGAAAAACAGTCAGCAAGTTTTGGTAAAAGATGTCGCTGACACGGTGTGTATTCCTCGACAGGAGGAAGTCATCCCAATCTTGGGAAGCCAATGTGGACGAAAAAGCTTGTAAAATATCCGGTGAGGGGAGATGAAACATAGATGAACTCAGAGGAGCAGCTTGGCCATAACTTACTACGTTGCAAGAGACAACACAGTGGTCACTTCCTGGGAAGCGTGGGCCAACTGCAGCTGTAGCCAAATGGCCATCGTTGAAGAATATTAGGTCCAGACTATGTAGGCCGCGAGTGGGACCACGTACAATTTGTGACCAGCCCTCCACACCAAGTTGCGCAAGCAGCGCGGTGTAACGGGTGGGGCCGGGGGCAGAGAACAAGGAGATTTCCTGCAGGTTGAAGTCACCCAACAGAAGTTTAGATGGATGAGGAAGGGCACGCGCAGTAAAGATGATGCGGGAAAGATCAGCAATAGAGGCGGGGGAGAGGGCAGGTGCTAAATAGATACAACCTACTAGTACAAGTCGTTTGGTCTGTTCTATGGATACCCAAATGGTCTCTGGAATCCCTTCCGGAGGAGATTCGTCAAATGGGGTTGCACGAAGTTCTGATTTGGAATAGATTGCACAGCCTTCGCCCCTTGAGTTTTTCCTATCGGAGCGGCAGGTGTCATAGCCAGTGATTAAGATGGCCGAGTCAGGAGTTTCATCTGTGAACCATATTTCAGTCACACAGATAATACTCGGTCGTGCAATGGCTCCAATCGCTCGGAATTCATGGATTTTGGGCAGTAATGAGCGAGCGTTGACTAACATTTTTGACAAGGTCATTGGCGAGCAGACGGTACTAAGTAGGAACTTCGTAACCTCACTTACGGTGGGGTTCTGCATTGGGGGGCTAGGTACCTGGTGGTTAGGTTATATGAAATAGGGTCCAGAGTCTGGGAGGGAGTATTCAGCAGTATTTGTAGATGGGTTAATCGTCATTGGAATAGGTTTGAACCCACGGCAGGAGGTACTGGGTCAGGCCGAGTATAGGGTGCGGACTGGTTTTGGGAGGAGGAGCTCCATGGACAAAGAGTAACAGGCTGGGTCGGGAAATCGTTTGTCATAATGTAATCGACGTAGTCAGGAAGTGGTACCGTGTGTGGTAGCTCAACAGAAATAGCGGGATTTAGGTCGTACGGGATGGAAAGGAGGAAGTGTAGAAGAGACAGGGAATGAGAGGGTAAGACGGGGGCATCGAGAGGTCGGGTGGATCTGTTTTGTTGAGTCTTCAGCATCGAATCGTAGGGGGTGGAGGGAACGTGTAACCAAACTGGGCTGATTGGAGGAGATGGAATAAGAGGTTTATGGGAAGAGATGCAAGGTGAGGAGAGGGGACATGGTGCGCTGAGGAAGTTAGTGGCATAATCAAACTCTCTGGGAGGGGCGAGCTCCTTTGGGAGTGAGCAGGAATCCTCTGCGTTGGCTGCGGTTGAAGAGGGTCTGGAGTAGGAGGTCGAGATAGAGCTAAAGGGCGTAGGGTTGGGGCTGCACGTGGCTTCGGAGGGGGCGGGGGCTGTGGTGCATTAGGTGGTTGCTGAAAAGGATCCCAGGCATATAGTACGCAGGTTTCCAGAGGGGCGGAACTTGATAGGGTCTAGGATTACGCAACGGTGGTTGTGGTTTAGAGACCCTGCCAGGGAACTGAGTTGCACGGCTAGAGGGGCTACAGATGTACTTATGGGGAATTACGGGTTTGGTCAGGTTTGTAGAAGGGCGAAGAGCAGAAGCTCGGGGAGTTAGTACAGGAGAAGGAGTTACGGTGCGAGGCTTGGACAGCAGGTGCTTGAGTCCAAAGAAGCGCTTTGGTGGGGAGACACGAAGTGTCATTAGGTCAGGAGGTCTAGAGTGAGAAGCTGTGCTATCATGACCGAGTGCACATGACCGAGTCATCGAAATCGGTGGGGTTGGATGTTTCCCCACATGAAAGTACCTGCAACTCAACCAAATACCCGTTTTTAAATCATCTAGTTACCAACACACTGACGCCATCGAAAACCGGCCACACTTCTGAGACCACGTCTCGCAACCATACTACAACACATCCTTTACTGTAGCCTGGTAAATACGACCCTCAAGATCCAGTGAGATGCATTTTGACGCCACAAGTGACGCAAATTAGCAAACGCGTTTCGGGTCTTTGAGGTTCTTGCACTGACTTCATCAGACACACTTCCGTCAGAGCTAATACAACTACCGAGGTATATGAAGCTTCCCACAATCTCCACTGGTTCTCCTTGAATTGTAAGGGATATATTCACAGACGGCACGTCCTAAGGAACGACCTTGTACTTTAAATGTGCGAGGCGCATGTCAAAAGATGGAATGATGGTGGTCAGTTTATTCATGAGCTTGTGCTTCGCTTCGGTCTTAAAGATGAGAGCGATGTCATCTGCGTACTCCAGATCGACAAGGCTCCCGCCAGCAACAATTTAAACACCGGGACCTTGAAAACCGTCCAGTGTTCTCCTCATTATTTCATCGATGGCGAAGTTGAACATGAATGGGGAAAGTGGACATCGTTGTCTGACACCACTTTTTGTAGGGCAGCTTTTGGTGAGCTCACCACACACCCTCACCCGCCCAGAAGCACGTGAAGATAGGGATCGGATAATGCTCACAAACTTCTGGGGCATACCCTGTTGAGCAAGTGTAGTTAACAGAACTGATCAATCAACAGAGTCGAACGCACCCTTGAAATCAAGGAATACCGGGATTGTGAGTCGTCTGTATATGTGGAACGTGAAGATGTGGTCGACCCGGCCTTTCTCCGGTCGAAATCCCACTTGATTCTCATGATTCAAGGCTTCGCGTGCCACCGTAATATGACGAAGGATCAATGACGTCGGAAGCTTTGTCACAACAGGCGTCAAACTGCCCCGTCTGTGGCTGTCACATTCACTGCGAGTACCTTTTTGGAAATGGGCACCACTATCAGTTCACCTCAGTTTTCTGGGACGACTTCCTTCTCCCAGAAATACATCCGGACAATTATGAGACTGAACGCGGGTGCATACTTACGGCCACCTTTCTTCTGAAGGCCAGGTTTCTGGATTGGAGGTGGCAGATGGTCAGCTGAATTGCTGCTCGAAGTACTGTGCCCAGCGGTTTAAACGTTCTGCTTTGTTGCATATCAGGGAGCCATTTTGGTACCTGACTATATCGCTGACTGAAAGTTTCAGAGGACCGGTCAAACAAATCGGCTGGAACAGCTTGTGGACGTCTCCAACATTATTTGCACCTTCGGATTTTCGGGTCCACCAAGCTTTCTTGTTGTGCGCGGACACAGTTTCACCTGGCATCGGGTGATGTGCTGGGTGGAGTTGTGCTGGCGGCCAGGGGATTCTGCCAACGGACCTCTAGCAAAGATGAAGTCATATCATAAATCTCAAGCATGGATGGGATTGGTTGGGTTAAACCGCAGGCAAACATCGTGGTTTTGAGCAGCGGTTGGGATAACTCTTCCCAGTGGCCGTTTAAATTCGACACCTTACCGACCGGCGGACGCTGGAAGAGCTGGTTCTGATGGTTTCGTTTGACTTCTGAGTTCACTAGCTTCTTGATGACTAAGTAAGATGTAAGCGTTTTGCGTACACCTTAAAACACGCACAAAAAAGCAGCAGTGTACAAATGCGTGATCGGAGTTCACGCTGGCGTTCCAGAAGGAAATGCAGGCGGTGATCGAAACTCACCGCCGATAACTTGCGGCGACGTGATCTATTAGGACTCGGCGCTGACTTGTTGGTGGGCACCACTTTGTCAAGCAATTTCCGCTGTTCCATAAATTCGTAAGGCCAAGAGAATTGTGATCGGCACATAGCTGCGGTAAGTGGTCTCCGTTGTCCGTGCGCCTCTTGTCCAAACAAAGATGACTACCCACTCGGGCCCCAGAAGCGGTTAGTTTCTACCCGCATTGGCGTTCACATCACCAGGAAACACAACGATATCTGAGCTTTTAGCCTGTTGTAGAAGGGCATTTAGAGCATCATAAAAACTGTCCGCGGAAGATTCATATCCACAGTCATTTGTTGCGTAAGCAGACAATAAACAAGGTGCGATGAACCTCACCTCCTCTAGATTCTCTCACAGATATTGTCAAAGGAACCGTACGGAGGCGACAATCAAGCAGAGACGCTTCCGCTTACTCGCTCAACACAATAACCACCCATACATATCCACCTGCAGCGGCCTCTGCAGCAGTAGAAGTGCGCAGCCGGAATCTGGAAGAGAGCGAGTGGGTAGTTAGTTCGATCACAGTGCCTGCGACTTGCGTCCTTGTTTCTGAAAGACAACATACATCAACGCAGAGGGAATCCAGCATACAAGCAGGAACCAAATGTTGACCTGATTGCTTTAATGTGCAAGCATTGAAAGTGGCTAACTAGACGGACTTTCGGGGTTTGAAAAAAAGACTTCGAAAGATTTGGGGTTGTGAATAAGTTTGGACGGACAGAAGCGGCAGCTGGGTGTGGTGCAGGGCCAGTCCTAGAACTCGGACCTGCAAAAACGTATTCAAATTCAGGCGGAGAGAGTGTAAGGCGGAAAGCGTGAAAGTGTATGACGGTATTCGTCGGCAGTAGCATCTTTTAACCTACCCGCCCTACTGTATGCAGCGAGTAAGGCAACCCGGCTGATGATGCCACGCGACGGCCGGTGTAGCATGAGAGTATTGTCATCATGATGGAGCATCATGATGAAGTCGCAATTAGAGGAAAAATGGAATTAGAATAACTAATCTAGAGGAGCAACAGTATTTGAATGAGTTGGCCAAAGACGAAGAACTCATATCAGATGCCATATTTTTGACTTCCAAAAAACAGTGATAGGGTCCCACACGTCCCGTTGCTCCACAAACTCGAGTCTTACGGGATTCAAGGGAAAATCCTTCGCTGGATCAAGGCGTTCCTATCAGACTAATCATTCCGAGTGTGAATAGGCTTGACCTACTCTTCTCCGGCGCCGGTCTCCATTGGAGTTCCTCGATGCTCTGTCCTGGGGCCAGTGCTGTTTCTGATCTATGTCAACGACCTCCCAGATGCTCTTGCAGGTCAATGTCTACTTTTTGCGGACGACTTCAGATCGTGGAGGCCAGAAGATATTATTAGGATAGACGTTAAAGACTTCGAGTATCTGGCCCACGTCATACATATCCTTCACATTGCGCCATGAGAAATCGACCCTTAAAACATTCACCGTTTTGCGTTTCACGTCGGAAGATTCGGCGCACCTTCTCCCATATTACCCGCATGGATATCCAAATGATCTATGGGGCCCCATCGTCAGGCTGCTCCTTGAAGATGCCAAGCAAGCTGTCTACTCAGGATGCACGAAGGGCGTAACCCTCATTGAGCGTGTTCAGCGAGGTGCTACGAAAATGGTTGCAGGCTCAAATCCGTGGACTATGAATTGCGTCTCGCGGCGCTTGACCTCTTTCCCCTGGGGTATCGTCGAATTCGAGGAGACCAAATTCTTACCTATGTCCTGTTTGAACAAAGCTTGGCAAACAGGTTTTTCACCGTTGACCCAGCAGACACACGGCGAAGACATAGTAAGAAAATTTTCAAGCTCAGAGCACACACATTCATTAGACAAAAAATTTTTTCTCATTTCGGGTAGTAGGTGTGTGGAACGACCTTCCTCCGACGGTTGTTCACGCTGCTTCTAGGGCCCAGCTTAAAGCACTATTAGACATTTATTTATGCGAGTCTTCGCGCTGGCGAGCATACTGCCCCGCGCTGAGAACATAAAGAACAGTGCTGCACCCTTTTTCACTTGTGCCTTTCAGGTGAACGACAGCGACTGACCGACAAGAACAAAAGTGACCCGGGAAACTTAGGCAAAAGCTTTAATCCTATGTATCAATCTGTGAATCAGTGGATCCTTGAACTGAAGCTAAAAACCATTGCTGAGGCTCTATGGCCTTGAATAGTTGAGCTCTTGGTCGAAGTGGTGAAAAGCGAAGGTAATGCTGGTGGAGTGAAGAAATCCGCATTACGGATAACTGTTGTGCAGTGAAGCTGTACAAACTCACTGATTCCGCTGTTGAAGCGCATCGGGTCAAAAATTACCGTGGAATGATGAGCTAGTGCTGACTCGCAGAATGGAAAGCGCGCTGTAGATTCACGAATCGATACACAGGATCGAGGCTTTTGCCCAAGTTTCCCGGGTCGGAGAAAGGAGGACATACTAAAAGTTGACGGAAATGGGTAATTTAGAGAAAAGGGTTGAGTAGATCAGTAAAAACACGACCCAGATGCATTTATAGGTAGGTAAGCGGTCCGTTCGCAATTGCAATTAAAAAACCCATGTTGCGGGATAAAACCATCGACAGTAGGGGATAAATAGTTTCTGATTTTGCATCAGGCTGCGTGTGGCAGTGCCATGACATCATAGCACTGGCCTTATCAGGCTGCGTGTGGCAGTGCCATGACATAGCAATGGCCTGCTTTGATTTCTGGGTACCCCCATAACGAACTATACGCCGCTCGTCCGAGAACATGCCGCGTGTTCCGCCTGGAATCGGAGACCGCGCAGTCCTGGTTGAATGCCACTTTTTCTGGCAGTCTTTTAACCTCTTCTTGACCCACCGAATTTCGAAAGAGCGCAGTCCTGGTTTAATGCCACTTTTTCTGGCACCGAACGAGTGCTACAGATGAACAGTTTGGATACTGTAGTTCGTTAAACACTAAGTGCCAGAAAGTAGAGGATATCCCCCCTCGACAAACGGTATAGGTCTAAATTGACATTGGATGTTCCCAACTGTAATGCTGTCTGCTTCTGCCCCTCTGACTTGATAGCTAGTTGCCCTACACCATGAAGTATTTGGATTACTGGAGTGAATGGGGAGTCTCCCCAGCCGAAGGCACATACACAACCCGATTTACGCTCAGTTCATTCGAACGCCGGAGCTCCAATCCCATTTGCCTTCTTCGCAAGCATATGCAAAAAATCGTGCGATCTGTGGGTTTCCTCGATTTTGCCGTTTTACAGCACCTCGTGAGCTTCTCTATGGACCTCCCGTAGGTGGAGCGGTGGTTGATGGGTACTGTGTGGTCGAATGAGAGGGCGATTTCGTGTCCGATCCGCGAACAGAAGTCAGACGGATCTTCATTGCCTGTGAATAGTTCGGGATGTCCTCGACCACAGACCACTGATAGAACATTACGAGAAGGAGGCCTTCGAACATGCAGTTTGCTCACGGCAGTGCTTGAGTAACCTTCAAGCTTGACTGAGCCTTACTTTGCCACAAGTTTTCCCCGCTGTGGGTTCACCACGGATTCTGCACTCTTGGGGAAATCTACTCCCAGAATTGTTTTCTGGCTGATCAAGAACTCGTGCTACACCGACCTGTTGCCTAGGTACATTGAGTGCAGTGACAGCCGTCAATGTTCGGTTGACATCCGTCCACTGTCCTCACTGCTAGCGCACGCTATTTGCATTCAGCTTCGTCCTCCCTTTTCCCCTCAGTAACACCCCTGCTCCTGTATCAACCGAGTACAGCTCCCTTTCCTGTTTATCCCAATAACGGCATGTATCAGTTTTTTTTAGATGGTAGACTGTGTCACTGATCGTAATCCACCTGAGGAAAAGAAGAATTCGCCAACAGGTTTTTATTGATAGATGCCCGTATATGGTGACTTTGATTTTCCAGTGGCCAGGCATGTTACGGTTGTAGTATAGGCTTTTTCGGACGTGCCTCCGCGATTCTGTCTTCTGGCTGCAAGGTGTTCGGGTAGTTGTTCCACTTGGGTCCACTGGTGAATAATCTTTTTTCTCCTGCGACTGTGATGTGGCCAGTAGCGCCTGGACCAAATTCCGTGCCAGCTGCACCAGCTCCTCTATGTTCAGTTGGCCGTTTGCCCTCACCAACCGTAGCGTGGGCCGCACACTTTCGACAAACTGGCCAGACAGCAAATGCTGTCTTAAGAACTCCTTTCAGTCACGGCAAGGCACGGTCCAACCACTTCCGCCGACTGGGAAGAAATAACACCGGGTCCTATACCGGTTCCATCGTGGTCGCCTTGAATCGCCTCATGTTCTTGCGAATCGCTAGCTTGTGGAACTCCGCTGCAAGTGCTTCCTTCGCGATGACCCAGTCCGTCTTCCCCGGGCTTTTCTGATCGCCCTCTTCGGCGCCACCAACCTACCTGGCCAATAGACACGAAAGTAAATCTCAAATGCACAGAATTTCTTAAAAGTGAATATTTCCCATCGCCTTGAACTTTGCTCGACGTTTTTTTAAATAATAACAATTGTAAACGAACACTGCAAAGTGGTTCCATAATCTCCGTAGTAACCTTCACTTTCCGTCAGATACGGGGGTGGAGCCTGGACACTGGACAATACACTATTTACATGCTTCATCAGTGGTGTATGCCGTTACGCCGGTGGCTTTCATAATGGTGAACACATCGTTGGGGGCGGATAGCATATGTGGATAATTCTCAAGAGCTGCGTCAAGGAGAAATCTGCACAAATGAGGACCGACCTATTTGACCCCCAACACAGTGATTGGTGGTGCGCACGTCGAGCAGCAAGCGCTCTACAGGATGCTTTCTTGCTCTATGTGCTGGAGATTGAAGTCTACCGGTGACAGAAAGCATACAGACGTGGTTTGTTGGGCGAAATGCTAGGACAGAGCTCAGTTGAAGGCGAAATCTGCATGCATCGACCGACTCCTGGTTGTCAGAGCATCGCGAAACGCCGAGTACCTTATGAAGGAGATATGGGACATGAATACGCCGTTGAATATTTGACGCCGAGGTCATCGGTGAGGACACAGCAGCACTTGGTTCTAATCGAACATGCAGTGGGGTTTGCACTTTTCTACTCGAAGGAAATGATGCGTAACTTCTTAGCTCACTTCAATGCCTTTATCGAGCTTGTTGGATTTGTTCATCTCTAATTGGTTTGTGGGATGTGGGGCGAATGGGCTCAGTGGTAAGAGCGCGAATTCACTGACCGGAAGGTCCACGATTCGAACCCGACATCAGCCTCTGTATTTCTGCCTAGGTTTGAGCAACCTGGCAGTATCCCAGTCCCCATGCATCCTTCGGGTGGCATGGCATGTAGGCACTGGAAGGGGGCTAAAGATGAACGATTATTACATTATTAATTGATTAGTGAGGCCATATAGGATGTTCAGACGGTTGTAGATTGGAATCCCTTCTTCGTCAGTTCGTTCGATCTAATGTTCTGCGTGAGTTGAGTGCTTTAGGCGTTAATGAGGAGTCAATCGGGAAGGCTATCCCCGCATTGGGCTTTGAATTTGAATACCTCTGGCACGATGCAATCGGTGAAATACTCCTCGTGGTCCGTCTGAATTTTGTGCGGTTAAGTAAACCACTGAAGACCGACTGTGACATCTGCCAGATCCGGTCGGTTTAACCGGTCGGGACCCAGGAACTTTGGTTCCTCGAATGTCAGGTGACACGATTCAACGATTATTGTTCCCATAGGGAGTACGTGGCATGTAAATTCAACGAAAAATCGTATCTCACCAACACAATGAGTAGTTCTGTTTACCTGTCGGATTGAATGCTGGCAAATGTTTTCGATAAAGATTCTCTGATACAGTGGCGATATCCGAAGGGCATCTATCTGCAGGCGAAGCAGACAGTCATTGATTTGGACTGTACGGAACTTCCGGTGACCTCAGCCATTGGTCTGAAAATTCACCGGGCACTTCCAACCGCTGTCAAGATGACCTTGTTTGGGACGCTTCATTGCAACCTGGAGGTACTATTGGAGGCGTTAGACAAGCAGGCCTGAAAGTCTGTGACCCATGGGCTTGGATCGTCGGCTCCGATGATTCTTGTAGGAAAATAACCTGACAAAATGGTTCTAGTAAGGAAATGAGGTTTGTTATTCCTGGACATTCAGCTCAGGATTGCCAGAATGCTACGTACTCATCGTCATCAACATCGGGAGCAGTGAAGTCACTGTTGAAACTAATTCCGAATCTTTCCCATTGGTCAGTGCTGCACTGACTACCCACTGATATACTCCGTTTTTCCAGCTGAACATTTTGTGGAACTGAATGAAGGTAAAGTTTTCGCTAAAGTCAGTTTGACTGAGACGTACATGGAGATCGGAGTCGAGCAGGAATGCACAGTTTCGGACATCATGACTACCATTTGGTGCTTAGGCAGCGCAAGCCATATTCCAACAGACCACGGATGTGATACTGTTTCTACCTACTTGAATGACGTCACTGGTTCCAAACCCTGACCAACTGTTGCAGCGTCGTGGTTGCTTCCTCAGTGGCTCCAATAATACAACTTCAGTGTGCATCGAAAAAGAAACGCATTATTCATCCGGCCAATAAAATACCTTGGTTTCATGGTTAACGACAACAAGACCCGAAGAGACAGACGTATCTGGCACCGACGGACGCGGCCACCGCAGTTTTTCCCTTTTACTCACGAATCGCCTACGGTGCTTACAAAACCGACCACTCATCAAAGACCACATTTAGCTCGGTCAGTTTCATAGCAGCGTACCTTTAGCTCTATCAACTCTACGCTGAGCTCGGCATTGTTTCTCACTAAATTTGATTATTTCATGGAAGTATCGGTGGCACTAATTGCATCAGTGTTGCTTGTTCTTTCTCGACGATAGCCAAGAGGCCTCGGGGCTTGTGATCAGGCTCCTGACATCAGCCGAATGTAATTACAGTCCAGTAGAAAAGGAAGTCTTGGCGGTTGTGTTTGCCGAGAATAGGTTAGCGAATTGTTCTACAGCCATCGGTTTACTTCACTAATCTATCACAAGCAGCTGATATTTTTGCCTACCGCAAGGAAATTCTGGTGCATAGCTACCGGAGTTGTGCCGCTGCGCTTCTAGGATCAAGTACCAGTCCACACCAGCCGTTGACATGTAGACACCCTGCCGCATGTCATTGCCTCAAGCGCGCCAGAACTAGAGGAAAGCATGGTGATAACAAGTGCCCGAGTTGAACCGCTTAGTGTCTGAAGTAGGTCACACCCCCAGTGTCCCACTAGGCTAATGCCCAAGACCATATTCTGCGGCAGGTAATCATGTACTACCGTCGTCAATGATAGCGTAAGCGCTCAATTTAACCGGCATAATGCACTGTCACCAGCAGACAGGTGCTTTTCACTCCGAAAAAGCTATAGTCATACCAAAGCGGTTTCACAAGGGTATATGGAAGCAATCAGAATAAATACCAACCCTCGGAGTTATGTTTACCGGCCGCTGACTCACTTCCAGATTGGGTGGATTTCCAGATCTTCCGTGCGATGTGGTGAAACAACTAGAGCACCTGTGAGAACCGACCAAACTTTGTCTCAACCTCACGTTGACTAATCGAGCCCAGTTTGCGGTCAACGGCTAGCCTGATCCCTTACGAACTAACTGCTTATGTCGTTGTCTCTAATGCCTGGCCATACCTCCCACACTTCTCCCTTCTGGTGACCGAATCTGTAGCAGCTAGAACCAACATGTCCTCAGTACACAGTTTATTGTTGTCAAACTAAACTGAACCGATTTCCATCCGTCTGTCTGCTTTAAGTCTCGGTCGCACCTATATCAAGCGGCAACTACCCCTACTCACTGTTTAGTCTCAAGTGCGTCCCATCAACTCATGTATCCCTAAGAACACCACACCGTTCATCTTATCAATTTCGGAGTGACTCATATTTTATATCCCATCGTAGGAAGTCGACGCCGACATCGTTGAGCTTGTTCCTAAATTTTCTAGTTTGCAACGCAGCTCAGCACAAAAAAAAACGATGCTACAGCTGGGCGATTATTTTGTACTATTTATTCCTAAAACTACACTACTAAGTTACAGTTATTAGTTGAGCCACCATGCTTTCGACTCGGTTTGCTTGAAGAATTTTCCCATCTGTATAGTATTCAGTGTTATGGAATGATATCTCTGCTGCAACTGAATTCATCTCACAGAAACAACTTAATCCGCACTCTACTGTAAATGCGTAGAGAACCGAAGAACTAGGAGATACAATGGTTCGTCTAAGGCATGCGAATCGTCTGGTGGATATGATATCGTATGTGATCAACAAGCAGACTGCTCGAACGAGAAACTGAGGGGAGTTAGATGATGTAGGCAGAGTTGGGTGCGAACAAAATAAGCACACGAGAATCATGCCCGGGTAACACTCCGACAATGTTATTGACCCAGCACTGTGCTACCCAAAACTAACGCTAGCTAAGCGGTTAGACAGCAAACTGCTTATTGGGGTCGGCCCTGTACCACATCCTGTAGATTTCTTAGTCCGGATAAGGGATAATCACACGTGTGCATTCAGCTTGTCTGTTTCATGACAGCTTTCGAATTAGTACTCTCCACTGAGAACATGTTGAGCTTGTGATGCCTCAGACCCTGTGGCGTGAGCCATTAGTCTATAGTTTCGGGACCCAAATCCACCCCGGCTTTTTGGTTTTCCGTCACTAGGCTTTGGCACACCAAACGCTTCAGATTGCCATAGGTAAGTGATTCACAACATGTTAGTGACATGGCAGAGATAGCGTTTACTAGGGCTGTGCATGAAATGTCCTGCAAAGACAGCATTTTTCATCTTGAACAGCGTGGCCTACCCTTGGTCTTACGATTTTATTGCTTCCTTGACGTTGTGATTATGTGCATCGCCTCTTTACACATACCTTTCTTGTCGTTTTCAGGTTGAATCCAGTTGTACACATGCTCATATGGAGTCTAACTGGCTAGAACGACGTATCTCCATTCTCAAAGGGTTGCATACTTCCTTCATTGCGACACTAATAGCCACCGGAATAGTTGGTTTGGCCATCTTCGGTTATATCGTCCATCAGCCGATGCGCACATGTCCTGTGATCTATGCCTTGTACATCACATTCTGGCTATGTCTCGGACTGTCTGTCCTTCAAGTTGTTTTAGGTTTGGGGTTTCTCATCTGGTTTCTCGTTTCACTGTACACCTACTCGGGACCTCTTGGTGCAGCGTATTCCAGTTCCAAGACGGAGGATCATGCCGGTGCTGGGACAATGGGTCAACCGCGTCGACCTAGCACACACGTGTCACCCATTTCATCGATGTCATCCCTACATTTAACAAACAACCGGATCCGGAAATTAAGCAGCTGGAAATCGGTTCGCTCTATCCGTCGTTGCAGACCCCATGTCGGTTGGTTGTGTGTGGGAGGAATATTTCTTGCCCTCCTCTCTGCAGGGCTCATTTTGGGCTTGGTTCTCGTTGTGGGACATATCAATTACTTTTATACCACTTTTCCCACAGATCTCACCAGTGTGTTTATCGAAGCCCGAGTAGGATTCCATTCCCCCGAGGATCCACAACGACCGAATAACGCCCTGCTATGTTGGGACAAGCTACAAAGAAATGGGAAGTGCTGCGGTCTACACAATTATACCGACTGGCTTGATCGATCGGTGGCTGGGACAGGTGAACTGGTTCTACCGAATTCATGTATTTGCACGTCGTGCACTAGCCCATTTCCGCCCCACATTACTGCATCTTCCATTGGTTTCGTTTATGTCTCAGGTTGTCGGTCTTCGATTGAGAGTAACATACTATTTAGTCTTGCCGCAACTCGTCTGTATTTGGCACTTGCTCTTGGTCTGGTTGTTGTAACTTTCATCATGGATTTTGTCTACACGCTGGTTACTGCTCACATCGCACTGTCCCGATCTCATCAGACCACAGTGGAACATTCCCATCGACTCCCTGCTCCTGCGGAGATTCCTCAGGGTCGTCGCTCATCCTCCTTATCCCGTTAGGCATACAACTTCACAAAATGATTCTCGGCTTCAACTGGTGTTTCATTGTTTTTAGAAGACCCATACTTTTGTTACTTTTGACTTTCCATTTCAATTCGACCCCACATCATGAGACCTACGCGCATCCATCGAACATTGTTCACCATCAGTCAGTTGCATTTGATAATTTTGCGGCATCTTTGGATAAGTCCGCAATTCAGCCGTTTTTTCATGGCTTGTTTACTTTCCTAATGGATTATTTATGTACCAGCTTTTATCTGCGGTTTCGTCAAACCTGAACACTAGTCACACATTTGTCGATCTGGTCATCCGTGTTGCTTTGGAAGAGGATTTTAATGACTTGAAAAAAGTATCTGTGTTTCTTGTCATGGTTGTCTATTTTATCGACCCTTTCATTTTAGAATCTTTTACCCCTTGTTGTTTATATTTTTTCACAATGAGGAGAGTGGCACTCGAAAACATATCATTTACTGTATTGATTTTTCAATTTCAAACAGTGTTGCTGACATTGCTCCCCTGTCTTTTTTCTCTTCAAAGTATGGGTATTGATAATGACCTTCCAGTCCATCCCGTCGTTTAGTGGGGTCAAGGTGGCTGAGGGTTAGAGCGCGAATTTATTGACCGGAAGGTTCTTGGTTCGAATCCGATGTCTGCTTCTTGGCCTCCCCTGTCTAGGCTTGGGCAACCTGGCTTTATCGCAGCCCTCGTGCTTCTTTTGGGTGGCATGGCAGCTAGGCCCCGAAAGAATGCCACAGCTGAACGAGTTCAGTTGGTCACAAGTGGACATCGTACGTACCGAGGAGACTCTACAATTAGTTCACCTTTTGTAAAGGAAATTGCATATATTTGGTAAATTATTAGGTATATTTCGGACGAATCTGATCCACAACCGTGGATAGCTTCACGAACTTGCAAACGGACCTCCACACACCCACAGGATGGCTGGTGCGATATCGCTGCATGCGCCGAAACTCCCTTGGTGGCCATGTTGGGCTCGATAACCTTGCAACATACCAGAACTCACAGCCAGTATCTTGCTGATGTATTTCTACCGGGTGTTTACCAGGTTTAAACAACAGTCGTATTCTGTAATGCACTACTCATAAGGTCGCTGAAAACTCGACCTTATGGGTAGTGCATTACAAAATATATACAAGTATCACGATATCTCGAATATCGTAGCGACTGAAACATGAGACAGTCTGGTGCAGCACATTCAGTTGCCAGGAGACGTCAAAACCGAAAGACTCAGCTGGGTTCCAGATGAGTCTCTCGAAAAACCAAATTAGTTTGCAAATGAGTGTATATCCGCTAACAGTCGTATTCGTCAACAACGGACAGTCGCCTTCATTTTACCCGAGACTAATGACTAGCGGAAAGTAAGTGATCTGCGTGATCTTGTCTTCTCGCCAGCGGCTGTTCGTTGCACTCCAGGGAAAGCTGCCATCATTCAGGTCCTTGATGTCCGAAACTTTAAAAAAATCGTTCAGCCATAGCACCCCTCCAGTGCCTGACTGCCATGCTACCCGAAGGAAACACGAGGGCTGGGATACTGCCAGGTTGCCCAAGCCTAGACAGGAGAAGACGAGAGGCAGGGGTCGGGTTCGAACCACGGACCTTCCGGTCAGTAAATCCGCGCTCTAACCACTTGGGCCATCTCGCCCGAAACTTACCTTCACGGAAATCGACGTAGTAGGACCGGTCCGTGTTAACTGACAACACACGCCACGACGTATTTGTCCAACTTCTTTGACTGGGAATACACGACTAGCTCAATCATCCGAATCAAAGTGACCCCATCAAGTAGTCTATTTGACGGCGTCCGGACGCCGTCCGATATTTAGCTTGTATGGGCGTTCGCACGTGATGGCTCGGGGACTGAAAAAAGAAGGTAATACTACCACCATACTACCATATTCGGCTTTGCCGGTTCCCTCATCGAGGTGCAGTTCCAGCAAAGGTCCTATTTGTGCAGTTTGGTGGCTCACAGTGTGTTCGTGGTAGATCAATTCCAAGGACAAACTGGGGATAGCGCTTCATTCGTTACTATCAGCAAAACAAATCATGGACAAGTGTCGGCTTATACAACGGCTCTGGACAAAAATGAGAGTGTTATTAAACGACCCAGCCAGTAGGTGCCAAACAACTTGACTGGTTTTAAGCAAAATAGGTTAGAAAATATACAGGAACGTCATTAGATTTCGTACTGAGGGCTTGTCCAGAGTTTGAGCAAGGGTGGCACGAATTAACTTGAGATCTCGCGTCAAAGCGCAGCCCGGGTGACGTTTACTTCAACGGACACCGGCAGTCTCGTTGGATATTTTTGGAAGATCACGGATGAAAAACTGAAATACAGGGTGTCTCATAATAGACGCAAAATTTGATTGGGCGATTAAACGTAGTCAATCAGGTGAGAGATGACGAAATCTTTCATTATTAGTAGCCACATAAAGGAGGTTCAGTATGCAAGTGTTGACATTCTTTTGCCTACGAGGAATGTCAGTAAGCGCATTGAAATTGTGAAACTCTATTTTTACCTTGGTGAGAGCGCCACCGCTGCACTTCGTGGTCACAAAACCAAACATGGTCTCATCAAAGATTCACCGTGTCGACCATTACACGCTTGAGTGTGAAGTTTGAGTCCACTGGATCTGCATTGGATTTTCCTGGCAAAGGGCGAAAGTCTCTGAGTGATGAAAGAGCGCCCATTGTACAGAATGACGTCGAGCAACTTCGTCAATAACTCGGGTGTCTCAGTTGACTGGCATTACCCACGCCAGCGTGCATCATATTATGAGACGCCACCTTCGTCTCTACCCGTATCATTTCACGTTATTACAAAACCACGGAAGAAGACAAGGAGCAACATGTCACGTTCGCTAACTGGCTGCTGGACAATGAAGAAATCGTTCCCAACATTTTGTGGGAACGATTTTGTGGAGCGATGAAGCAAATTTTTCTGTGGATGGCATAATCAACAAGCACAACTGCGTGATATGGTCCCGTGATGCTCCTCACGAGTACCTGACCCATGATCTCCATTCCCCTAATCTCTGTGTGTGGATGGGATTCTCCTCAAAGTGTCTCCTGCGTCCCTTTTTCTTTGACACTACGGTTTCCGGCGACAGTTACCTCCGTATGCTGCAGACGCATGCTATCCCGCAACTCAAGCAGCACAAGAAATCATCGACCGTCTTTCAACAAGATGGCACTCCACCCCACTACTCAAACAAAGTGAGAACTTACCTCAGAGAGCAATTTTCTGATGAGAAAGTCATTGCTCGTGGATTTCTAAACTTTTGGCCCGCAAGGTCTCCCGATTTCACAACTCTGGATTATTGGTTTTGGGGAATGAAAGGCTCGCATATATCATGAAAACAAACCGAAAAATTTGTTGGAATTAATAGCAAGAATTGAAGAGGAGTGTGCACGAGTGACGCTTGAAGATGTTAAACATGCCGCGGCTCACATCTCATACCGCCTCCAACTTGTTATAGAAGGGCGGTTTATTCCAACATCTTTTGTAATACCAGTTTGTTCACAGGAAACCTCCATAATGCATGTATGTCCACATAAAAAATGATAAGTGTATGAATTGTTGTTGAAGTTTTAACATGGGTATTATTTTCTGCGTGTATTATGAGACGCCCTGTATGTGAAAGTCTGTTCTAGTTTGATGGTACGTTTAGAAGCTAGATGTCAGTTACAGCGCTTGTAAGGGAATGTAGACACACGGTAGCCTACCAACCAGAATAGAGTAGGCGACCGATTCTGATGACATTGTAAATGAGGGCCAGAATATCGATCCATAATGGGTTTTAGACACAAACCAGATGGTTGACCATAAGACTACCAACGTGAGTGACCCAATGAGTCGTCCCGATATTGACGAGTCGAGGCCAGACCATGTTTTTCCTCTGACTGGCTAAACGCCTGAGGCCCTCTGGTAATCATGAAACTACAATAGTGTGGGTCAATATTTCCTAATTGAGCCTCCCAAAAGGAACTGACTGATGAGGGAGACATCTTCGAAAAGGCCTAGGCGTTGTGCAGCGCTCCTTCAGCGTGGGAAGCATGCAAGAACATTATTCCTCCCCAACTGATTGAACTTCACTAGGGGCATGCGATGTATGTTGTGGGAACTTCTAAAGTCAAAACACGATGTGGTGGAATAAGACGACCTTTCGGTTGTCCTGGGCAACACTTTTCTACCGAATAGGAGTCACGTGCAGCTTCTACTATCATTTCTCCTGATTGATGTGTTTCTGAAATCATTTGGCAGTCAGGTGCGACCAGCGTGTGAGTGTGTTGGTTCTGTATGCGTGTACATCTGTTGCGTGTACACTTTGACCACGATGTGGCTCTGTTTGTTTTGTTGTTTGTGATGCGTCATTGTTGAGGTACCTGCTTGGCATCTGGCTACGCTATGCCTACCAAGGTGTGCGGTAAGTTGATGGCACCCACACCATCAACATGGTTGTTGTAGTTGATCTCTAGTGCTTCCATACACGCCCGTCTCACTCGTGACTTGAATCCAAACTGGAGCACACGTGGACCGTCAAAGTTGCTTTTACTCAAGTGTGCGCAGTGCAATGGCTGAGTCTCGTCCACGTTTTCTGAAGCCCCTCGTTTGTGCTCGGCGATTTGCACGCAGAGTTGCCTGGCTGTCTGGCCTGTACATGAAGCCGGACATTCTGTACAGGGGATTCGATATGTAATATGCACGCTATGGAAGCACCAGGGGACAGTGATTCTCCGAAGACAGGTGTTCACGACAAAATCTGTGGATGGAAAACAGAAACAAAGCTCGTGAGCCAAAGCCCAGTAAGCAAGGTTCTGCATCACCAATACTTACATATGAATCAATCAAACTGACAGACACCGTATACTACAGATGGAACCGATCAATACAGCGTTTCGTTTCCATAGCGCCTTTAGCGCTAATGCAGCGTCGTTGTAAGGTGTTATCAATTCATTATCCCAAAGTATCTTTCGAAGGGCGTCTGATGTGCCGTTTTTGTGGGGTGTTCTGGGTCGCCGTTCCGGGTAACCTTCTCCCCATTTGGTAGGCGATGAGTCTAATGTGGTGTTCGCTTTGCTGAGTCGTTCTAGTTCATCTGCTCGCATGGCATCATCCGAACATAGATCCTTGACTCGATTCACTAACGATCCGACAATGGCGCGTTTGGCGTAGTATGAACGCGAAGAATCATAATGCAATGACTTGTCTGAGTGTGTGGGTTTTCTGTAGATTCCCACTTGGAATCCAGGGTTGGTTAGTTTGCAATCCAGGAAACTAATGGTTTTCTGTTCGCCATCAACTTCTGTCGCGAAGTCTTCATGTCACGACATTTTTCCACTCAAGCTTGTCATTGTGTGGCAAATATGTCGACAACGCACCTCAGCTAGGGGCGTTGTGGATGGGCGAAGCCACGTAAGGCCTTAGATTCGGCACGGCACATTGCCACGATGGGCGATACTGGAGATCCCACGGCGACACCGTCAGTTTGCCTGTAGAGTAAGTCTTGAGAGGTATAATGGTTCCTAGACAGTTCGCTATCAGCAATAATGTCAACAGGGTAAAGAGTTGTACTCTATGCTAAAGATATATCGTCGCACAAAATAGAGGACAGAAAAGATTAATTTGTTAGTTTCGCCTCTAGTGTAAAGATGACTGCTACTTCGTCATCACTGATATGAGTAGATTGGAGTCTTTTGTGGGCGAACCCGTACGAATCATTGGTATACGTACCCGATATCCCGCTGAGGACATATCCGTTAAAGATATGACCAGTCGGTGCTGTAGAGATCCTAGACTGTCCATTATTTATCCAACACAGGATGTCTGTCTTTTGGATTATTGGCAACCCGTTCAACGGTTGTTGGACTTCACTTTTATACCATGGTTGATACTATACTATACTATGCTATACTATACTATACTATACCATATCATACTATACTATAGTTGATACTTAGTCTAAATGGCCTACCTCAGGCAGGAAATTCCAACGAACTTCATCTCCGACGTGATGATCCTACTGTTATTGCGTCAGTAGTATATACCGGAAAGATGTTCAACTTGGAGGTAGTCGGTGTTATTCACGAAAACTGTGGCTGCATGGTTATTCGTCTTCGTAATGATGACGTCAGTCACCATCCTAAACTCTTCAAGGTTCTCTCTCATAGCGGAAATTAAGAGCTAGGACTTTGCGTTCAGTCACACCGGCCGTATCCCTGCCTTAATCGAAGGAACTTTTCGGGACGCAGATTAAAGACTGGGAATTATTTCCTGTGTATTATAATTCCTGTACTAAGTGAGAACTTCAGTCTCTTTTCTCTCAGGCAACGGTTGACTTCAATTTGCGATCTACTTGACAAATCCACCACAGTATATTCACCAGGATATTGTTGAGATCACTAGAGCCCTGAGTCGTGAGGATTAACGTTTCGAACTCGCGTGGTTTCCCGTCACTATCATGTTGAATCTGACTACTGCTCACTCCGGTCGCCTTGGCGATGTGTGATAGGAATTCCTGTAGCGACGTAATGACCGAAAGGCCGTAGTTGGGTCGATATGCCTGATGGTGGGAGCCACATAAACACCGAATGGTCAAGTCCGCTTGCTGTTTTAGATGAGACCACGCGGACTGTTTTCCAATTGGCCTGCTCCCACTACAATCTACCGCTTATCGAACAACGTCCACGTTGCTACAGTTGGCTAGTTCTTATAACACAGATCGCCACCGTATACAGGCAGTTAGACGGCCTGTCTTAGAGTTGTCGTGCGCTGTGTTGGCATGTCATTCTTGTTGACGTCTATGAAGCTATGGAAACCTAACAGAATAAATCGAACGATAAGTCATTTGTATTGTTTAGAATAGGAGAATAAATGTACCAGCTGTGCAAACAGACTGAGAGTGGAGTTTGGGCGATGTTCAGCAGAACTCAGTGAAAAGTCATCTTTCATAAAATAATGTGACATCGTCGGGGGGGGGGCCTTTCTTGTGATGTGGCATTGTGTTAACTGGCTCGGAAAAAAGGATAATTTAAGAGGGTGATCTAAACTTCCATATCAGAATTCGGGGGGGGGGGGGGGGGGGCTTTTCTTGCGATGTGGCATTGTGTTAACTGGCTCGGAAAAAAGGATAATTTAAGAGGGTGATCTAAACTTCCATATCAGAATTCGTCATTCGTGGAGAAAGTCAATGTGTGACCACGTGATGTGGTCTCGTGACAGAAGGATGAGCGGCGCTTTTTCCTGCTTAGCTGATAGTTAATCATACCGCTATTCAGCGGCTCCTGGCTAAATGGTTGAGTGTTGATTCACTGTATGGAAGGTTACGCATTCGGAACTCTTCGATTTTCGTGACATGCACGTTGTTGATGATCCCCAATATGGATGGGACAGCTGTACATTTCTTCTAGACTTTTCAGCGTAGTTCGGCTCCAAAAACAGGACGGAATCTTCATACTACCATCAACATTCTATTGCTTTATTTTACGTTTTATGGTAGTTCACAAACACACACCAAACGAGGTCTTGTTGCTTGTGTCACATACAACTCACAGTACTTAACTCCGACGATTCCAATGTACATTTACCATCCTGTAATAATGACTTTTTTTAAAACGGAATCTCGCTAATTCCCTTGCTGTCTAAATACAATCTTTCCAAAGCCCTTTCCAACGCTGGGTTTCTTGCAATGACAAAACCGTCAATTGTTCTTCTTATCATTTGGGTTCATTTAAGACTTGCGTACAACGTGATACTACTGACAAACAAATGATGTTCATGCGCTCTCACCAACCATCTCATCTTAACAGGTCCGAGCTCAAGCCGTCCGGTCAGGTCAGAGGTTAAAGTCTATCTGGGAAACGTCACAAACAAGAGATTCAGCTGAGTTTCAAGCGAGTCTCTCTCAAAACCAATTTTTTTTGCAAACGGGTGTATTTCGACAAAGTCTGTCCGTTTCTTCTGTGCATAATTGTTTCTTTTGCCTATCATACTGCGGTTACATCCAGGCCATATGATTAGATCTACCCAGTGAATACTACGTCAAGTGGATAGTGCGACTGCAATATACTACTCATAGGCGGTTTGTTTTTCGTCCTTTAAGTCATGTCGGGGCAAAGAAGGAGAAGAAGAGTAGAGATACTGTAAAAATAGAAAGACGGAAGGTCAGCAGGATACTGGTCAGTCAGTTAGTCAGTAGTAGGCCATCAAGGCAGTGGTGTGAAGCAAACAGAAAGGCTTCAGGAGCCTTCTTCAGTGGGCAAGAAATTATCCTCGGGAAACACCGACAGGGATTTTGTCTCCTGGTGACTTCCGTGTGGAGTGCTGCGCCTCACGTGTTGTGCTCATGACGGCTTGGTTACCCCATTTCTACGAATCAATGAACAAGAGGTTGGTTGTACACCTTGTGCTTGATTATACTGGCTCCACTTGAACAAGTTTGTTGAAGAATGGCACCTGTTTACCAAAACACTTTAACCGAGAGGTATCAAGTCACGCAGTGGATGGCGTTCTCTGTGTCGCATTTTCGTCGGTTGGCAAGACGACTGAGTCAACTCAACAATTCAAATAAACTCAGTTATGACGTCCTCCACACGAATCACATACCTAAGCCTTGCTGGATAAAAGTCAAAGCCAGAAGATAGTAACACATCAAAACTATTTTACTTATTTGCCAAGTCATTATTTTGATCAAGTGCGAGCGAACTAACGGTTCAATGCAGGCAGGTCGAATTGGGTCCAAAAGGCCGCGTGAACTGCGTAAAAAGCAGTCCTGAATCGGAGACGAGTGTGTGTCTGGTGTGAGCCACAGTCAGTCGCTTTTGAGACTTACGCATGAATGATCATGGTAGACTTAAATCCGGAACGATATCATCAACCACACAGCAAATATTTCATGTTCCTTTATGGAAGTTTTAGTTTGGCAGACTAGGTTTCCCATATCGTTTCTCGGTCTGATGATATAAAGCTCTGAGCTACCCTGAACTATTCGCGATCAGACCTTTTGTCATCGTTATGCGCCATCTCCCTACATCTACCCCATCGTTTCCATCGCAAAACTCCAAAATTGCCGTCCCTTCAGCCTTATTCAACCAAATCCAATACAGGAATAAACCCGCGCATGAAGCTCACAGTTTGTTCATAACGCAACTGTTTGCAATTCACATAAGGAAACTAGAATCTTGTAATGCATTACTCATAAGGTTACTGAAAAGTCGTTGACAGCCCACGACCGGTTTCGCCCTTCTAGTTCGGCCTCATCAGGCAGGCGCAGTCCCCGAGTTTCCGTCAACCTTAGGTTCTACCTAGGTTCTTCCTGAAATCAAATTGTGCGAAACTAGTGAATATACACTCATTTGCAAACTAATTTGGTTCTCCAGAGAGAGACTCACCTGGACCCCAGTTGAATCTCTCGTTTGTGATGTTTCCAGGCAACTGAATGTGCTGCACCAGGCCGCGACTGAAACATGAGGCGGTCTAGTGCAGCACATTTAGTTGCCAGTCGGGTTCCAGGCGAGTCTCCCGAAAAATGAAACTAGAAAGCCAGTTCGAAAATCTGGTGAAAGACAACGTTTGGTCAGCCAAGTGAACTCGAGCTGTATCCGCACAAGAATGTCCTGAAGAAATGTTGGACCCGATACTCTCATCAAAAGACCTCTTAGGGTCAACGGGTATGCAGATGACGTGGGTGCACCAGAGTTAGCTGAGGAGGCCAATTAATATGCTTGGAACAAAAATCTCCGGCGTATAGGGAGATCGCTTAATTGACCTGGAGAAAATCCACGTAATCTGTACTTCCAAAAGAGGTACTTCTCTGCAGATGTTCCCCCGAGGGTCGTTCCAATGTAACTGAGTACATGTCGTTGAAGAAATCGAAAACGATCCTACCAGTCTGATAGCTGAACCTAGGAGCTTCGATTGGTTGTGCCGAACGTCTTTTCAGTGACTTTTAGGCACACGGTAGCTCCCTCCGGTTAGCGAATATAGTCGTACTGTAACCTACGCAAAACTATGCGGGAGTCGGTCCCTATAACATGGACTGAATTGATAAACATATGCTTTACTTTCCCTGCTCGGTATTCAACTCATAAAGTTGCTGACTTCGCTCTCCATGGGGCTGATCGGGTAATCGTAGTTTCTGAAGTTCTATCAATTTTATATTTTAATTGAAAGTCAACTTATCTTTAAATTCCCTACTGACTTTGACCTCCTTGGGGCTGACCAGGTAATTGTAGTTTCTGAGGCTTTATCAGTTTTATGTTTCAATTGAAATTGCATTGGTTTTCCTCATGGTAGTTTCATCCATTTTTGAAGCCCCGTCGAATTTGTTAGACTCAGCATCAAAGCATTACCATGGTGATATTGAGCTCACTTGAAACTGCGTTTACAGTACCCTGCATTGGAACCCAAATCTACCCGCATATGTAGGAAAAGCAATCTTCATTAAGGTAAGTAGTAAGCCTAGGGTGACCAATCATTGTTCTTCAAGCCTGTTTGTTCCGTTGGATTAGCGCTGTAGCTTCGCAATCGTCACTCTGATTTGGGTTGCTCACGAAATTCTCAGAGGAATGTGATTTGTCTTAACGCCTTAGAGGTCTAAAGAAAGAACTATGCAAACACACTAACATGGGCCTTCCCGAAAAAGTTGTACTGGTACAAAAAAAGTACAACATGCCCTGTCACCCTTTGCTCCAAGAGCAACAAGTATTGTCGGGTTAGGCGAGGTCCTTATGGAGAAGTTACATACAGTCAGCTTACTGCACTTTTTATTCACTCTGTCCACAGGACGCTTGTAGATACCGTTTGTGTTGGCGTGATGCTGGTAACACGCTCTTTTTGAGTATCAGATGTTTGAGTTTAGAATCCTGGCATGGCCACCTGTATGTACTACTGATGAACTCTAGTAAACGCAAGACGTCGTTTAGTTTAGTGTGGACTAATCAGAATAATTGTTTCTTGACGGAGGAAGAACTGTACAAATGAGAGTAGTGTGAAAATGATTGCTACAAGAACCGCAATACCTAGAACTACTTTGGGGCGCATTTTTCTGGAACTTTACGGAACATTTGTTTGCAGCCGGTCATTAGGTGATTGTAAACGGCTGCGCTTAAAACGTGACAAAGTGAGGAACTCAACAACAGTTTTTAGTTTGAATCCAGGATTCTCCAAACCAGCGGGGGTTACCTTAATATCTCCCACTATTCCTGAAATAAGATGAGCAGGATGTTCAAAGTGCAATGTTGCTTGGACGAACCATCCTTCAAGTTCGATTCACTTGCCCTCCAGAACCGAAGATATCTAGGCAGTAATACACAGCGATCTGCTAGAGGCCTATGCGTCATTACAAGAAACCTTTGTATAAGAGACGTCCTGAAGAAGGAATCGCTTGTTCACGCAACGTTGAGAATATTTTTTTCATAGAGGACTACCCTGAAAAAAGTATCCCAAAAGGAGGAAAATTTCAGCAGTCCAAATCGTAACATTCTAGGACTATCCTCTAGGAGTTTAGCAGTGTGCAAAAATCAACGGAAGAGCAATGAAACTTGGACACTGAATCTATATCACTCGCTGTCGGAAAAAACAAACAAGGGTTTCATGATAGCAGCTCGTTTCAGTTAGCGACGGCCGCGCTAGATTTTTTGTCACTTTCATAAAATCAAGTGACGACATTCCAGTCGAATGGAACAGATGAAATGCATGCCCAAATCGTAGCATTCTAGGACTATCCTCTAGGAGTTTAGCAGTGTGCAAAAATCAACGGAAGAGCAATGAAACTTGGACACTGAATCTATATCACTCGCTGTCGGAAAAAACAAACAAGGGTTTCATGATAGCAGCTCGTTTCAGTTAGCGACGGCCGCGCTAGATTTTTTGTCACTTTCATAAAATCAAGTGACGACATTCCAGTCGAATGGAACAGATGAGATGCATGCCCGTTAATTCATATTTTCTGCTCGGGATAGTCAGAAAAGACGCGTCCACTAGAACGAAGGTTTTGTATTGTCATGAAAAAAGCTAAGATGGACTGTGAAAGGTGACTTACGCATTAGAGCGAGATGGTTCAGTAGTTAGAGCGCGCATTTACTAACCGGAAGGTTCGTGGTTCGAACCCGACCTATTCCTCTTGACTTCCCCTGTCTAGTCTTGGGTAACCTGATGGTATCCAAGCCTTCATGCTTCTATCGGCTGGCATAGCAGTTAGGTGCCGAAAGGGTGTTGTAGCTGAACGAATATGTCGTTAGTAGTACGCATCGCACCAACCGTAATAACGTGTTGAAGGACTGCAAGAATAGGTGGGGGTGTCAGTACTTGTTGTCAACCACAGTCTCTTAACGCCTTCTTGTTACCATGAACCTGGGTCTGGATAGCTGCCTGATCGCCTAGTCCGTAACCACCGACACTGAATGCTTCCGCATTACTACTTACAAAAGAGCGTACACTAATTTCGCAAATCGGTTTTGTGTAAATTGTCTACACGAAATAAGTTAAGTCAGCTCTTAGGTGGAAGGGCTGCTTTTGGCGGTTGGTTTTTTTCGAATCTGCTGGGCACCGGTTTAGTTTGAGTAATCGCACTCCTAACTGAAGGTAACTCGGTTATCCGTTGATAAACATAAGTGAACATACAAGTATTTTAGGCAGCCGGCTGACTGGGATGGACTGTGGTTTCCAAGTGATCATGGCTCTACAAATAATCGCATGCAAGATAGAAGTTGTTCTGCCTTGTATTCCGTCTTGAAATCAGTAGCATTTCACAAGTCATGAGGAACACGTTGAAACCAAGTCAATTGTTCGACACCTGTGCCTTCCAGTTGTGATTCACCTTGCACAACATTCTATCACGCTACAGAACCACCGCCCATGTACAAATGACAACTTACAGTTTCTACTCGAAACCCAATGGCAGTCATCCTCTTTCTGGGTTCGCACAACGAGTGCCACGAGAGCTGGTCAGGAGTGTTGCACATTTGAAAGATAATTCTCACCACCTAGCGAAATACACTTATTTGCAAACTAATTTTGTTTTTCGAGAGATTCACCTGGAACCCAGCTGAATCTCCCGTTTGTGATGTTTCCAGTCTCTCGAAAAACCAAATTTGTACTTCGCTACTTTGGTGCAATTTGGTTTCAAATAGAACATAAGGCTGACGGAAACTCGGTGACTGCGCCTACCTGATGAGCTCCGAGAAGAGCGAATCCGGTCGTGGGCTGTCAAGGGGTTTTCAGCAACCTCATGAGTAGTGCATTACAAAAATAATTCTCACTTCTACTGTATACAATGAATACCTTACCTGATGAAATCCGTAACACGACTAATATGTAGCCGCAAGCCCATCAGTTTCTGGTGCAAGTTTGTTCAAAGCATTGCCGTGTTGTTCGAATAATGGGCCTCATACGATAACCTCGAATCGGGGAATTGCCAAAAGAAAGCGAACTTCGATATAGACAAAAATTCCGCTGATATCTTTGGCCAACCTTGTTTCCTGCTTGGAGAGAGGTAATGATCAGAGCCATCCATTACTCCAGTTGTTCAAGGTTGTCACTAGTTCGGGATTACAAAGTCTCCGATATCAGCAAGTAGCCTATTAGTCAGAATACAGGGGAAGAACACCAGGCGCTAGTGACGAAGTTTACTGATTATGCCAGCATTTGGAAGCCTTCTGCTCTCTCCCCAGTGAACTCGGCTGATAAAGTTACTCTAATGTGGCTGTAAGAAACTAGGCGACAAGACCTAAAGTCCAATGGACCTCCGTTTCTTGAGCAGTGGTTCCGCAACGTCTCCCACGTGAAGCAACAACTTCTCTGACTGAGCAAAAAGTGGGGCAACTAAACAAATTTAGTGCGACCAGAATAAGTGTACATGTGTTTTTTACTTACCTTGTAAACTACACTGGACAGGAGCCTTTCCCAGCTCGAAAGGGCTGTGTTTTGATAAATTCTTTCCATCAGAACACACAGAAGATACTACCTGTACGGTTGCTGAAAACGCTTCTTTGGTTTCAGTACTATTGACAATCAAATTTTCAAAAAGTGATAAACCTACAGGTAGCCAATGCAAACTAACAAGTTGATGTCCAACACACGCATTATGAAGCATTCAACAGGCAATGAGGATTGCGTACTCATCGTCATTACCTGATTAAATACTCAAAATGACCGTGTGGCTCTCTGTCCACACTGACTTTTTCTATGTGGCGCATTCGTTCACGACTTTTATGCTACTCAGGATGGCTAAATCTTCGTGAAAGGGTACAATTAGTCCAAGATGGATATTTGATACAAATCGTTCCGAGGTCATAAAGCGACCAAGCACTAGTTCGATGGTGTTAGTCTCACAATTGGGTTTCGTAAATCCCTTCATCCTCGATTGTACGAGCTGAGACATGCTGAGAACTAATCAGTGTATAATTATCGTGCTGACACAAGTTTTCATTTGGCAAAAAATGCCAGGTTATTGCACCAACATTTGTTTTCGACAGAAAACAATCAACTACACCTGTTTATGCCATTTGTATTTGGCAACGCGAGGAGTGTTGGTAGAACGTGTGCTAACGCATAAGATCTCTTATCCATAGGACGACTGTTTGCTGACAAGTGGCAAAGTCACTGAGTAAGTTTCTTGTGCAGTTTCTACTTGTCTCCTTCGAAAGTGCTTCGGGTGACTTTCCATACCACTTGAGTAGGTCCAGCTCACGTGACAGCTCAACAACTTGGACTAATGAGCATCGAAGTCGTCTTACCCGGTTTTTGGCGCAAGTTTTCAAAACTTCTCTCTTGTGAGCAGATGGGTGTAGAGTAAATTAACTGTACCTCTGTCGCAGAAGGCTGACCGAGAATTCTGCAAACTTCAGTGTATATGTGTTAATAACGGGCAATGGGGAAGCAAACTGCCTTGAAATGTCCTCGGACTGGTTCCCAGTAGTCACAATCAGTTCACCTCGGAGGTCCAGCTGGAATTTTTGACAGATAACTGAATGCAGAACGGGGTGTTTTTTATTCTGCGGATGTTCAGGGGAAATTTCCTTTGGGCGAGGTGGCAAGAAAAGGATAGATTATCCTCATTTGAGGCAGAATATGGGTACGCTTTGGTACGCCTTGATGCCGGCAACTTCAGTGAGCACGTTTTATGTCTTCGCGAGATCGCGGGGTACGCTATGCTGAATAGTGGAACAAGATAAAAGATGAGACACTTTACTTTTAGCACGTGAGTGAAGCCAATCTATGCTGAAAGCTGAGAAGCACTGCAGAACAATGCAAAACTAACAAAATTAGGGAGAGAGGGGCTTAATCCGTGATTAAAGAATGAGAAGCGCTGTATCGTTTTCGAGTGTAAGTTAGTCACAGTTTCGATGAGCCGCTCGCCGTCAAACGAGTAAATGTTCAAACTGTAAGGCATGGAGGCCGCAGGTTCGAGATTCTTCGAGTTTTGCGAGAAGTGCGCTGCTGCTGATGATTCCCAGTGAGGATGAAACTTCGATAAAATGCTCCTCGGCTTTCCAACACAAACTGGCTAACTTACTGGACAGAATCTCGGTTGAATATAGGGTTCTTGTCCGAACTTGTGTACCAACTAAAACGGAGTTGCATATTCTCACAGGTGACGAAAGGTCTGTGCGACAAAGATTGCTATTCAGCGGGGTTAAGCGATTACCCGAATAGGGGCCAGTTATGTAGGGTTGCCAAAAATTTCGCTTTTCAGCCATTACTCTGGGTATGATGTCTCTAAAAATAGGATGAAGAAAGTAGAGATAACAAAGGCTTTCATGGAGGCTTCTGCAGTGCCTGAATGGGAGCGAATAGCCCCGAGATGGGCATTAGCGTTGAAGGGACACTCCATACAGTAGTCTAGAACAACACCCCTCGTACAGCAACGTTGCTGCGAAACACCCCAGGAAGAATCTCTCGCAAAGATATTCATCTCATTTCGGAATTCTTTATTCGGCTGGAGTGTTTACCCAACCAACAACGCACTGGATATGTCTCCTCGAATGGTGACGAAACGTTTGCAAATCATTTGCCAAGCCCGACGAACAGATTAACAGCCACCTGATCAATTACCAACTTTGGCTTAGTTTTGAAAATTACAATGAACATTCTGTGGAATAGCGGATACTTTAGAGGATATGCTCCTTCCAGATGGGGACAGCTGGTATTAGTGTGACTGTACATGCCGCATTATAGGCAATAACAGTATCAACTATAAAGTTTCCTAATCGATTTTTTGAGCTTCGAAAACCAGTGAACGGAATCTTCAACTTGCATGTGATGAAATCTAGCTTGAGTTAGTTCAACAACGGTCCCGAATATCGTTACGCATAAAATATGGCTTGAAGGCTTACGGAATCAGCTGTCATACCCATACTGAAATAACATTACTTGACAAAACAATGAGACGGAAGAATTTCTATTCCTCACTAGAGATGAAAACCCAAAAAACGTGCGACTACCTTCCTGTCCAAAAAGCAGACAAAAGCAAACTCTGGTCCTTCATCTCTCTTAAGATAAGTTCAACGGCTGAAGGAATCTTGAAGGGACCAACTGAATGTCCTTTCAGCTGAAGAATGTTTTCACTGGGAGGAAACGTCATATTCCGGTATCCAAAAGCGTGGATATATCCGCGTACCACCGGTTATGTACGGCTATATGCAATATTTTGGTCGACGACCAAGATCACAACTTGAATATGTATAAACAGCCTTATCTCACCCAACCACACCGGCTTTTCAACACAGAATGGCTAACTTACTGGACATAATCTCAGTTGAATATAGGATTCTTGTCCGAACTTGTGTACCAATTAAAACGGAGTTGCATATTCTCACAGGTGACGAAAGGTCTATGCGACAAAGATTGCTATTCAGCGGGGTTAACCGATTACCCGAATACTTTTCAGGATCGTGTGTCCGAGAGAAATTACCAATGGTGGCCCGTCTGATTTTTTCATATCGCCGTATTCACTGTTATTTTAAAAATATTTCATTTGTGTCGAAAGCGACACACATCTGCGTAGACTCTCCGTACCTCGACAAATATATCAAATTGGTTGTTATATCCATGTTTCGAGGGAAGCAACGTAAACAGAGGAGAGAATGCACAGTTTGCCGGAAACGTTTAGGATACAAGCCATTAGAAGCTGAGTGATTTGCGATACATGACATGGTGGGAGACACGATTGAATAAAGACTATATTTTTCCCCGGTTCCATATTAGTTCCATTCAGCTGAATCTCAGCTGACCCCCGCTGTTAAAATCAAGTTACTTTTCAACTTAGTACAGTTCACTAGTCATGCAACATGAGTCTGATGAAACCTCAGACATTGTGTTGACTGGTCCCCGGTTGAATTTAAATCCCGCGCAAGTAGTCGAACAGAGGCTTCATTTCCGTGGGGAATTCTGCAGTGCCTGAATTAGACAGCGAAGAGCCCTAGGATGGGCATTACTGTGGAGGGGACACTCCATACTGTAGTCTACAACAACACCCCTCGTACAGGAACGTTGCTGCGAAACACTCCAGAAAGAATCTCTCGCAAAGATATTCACCTCATTTCGGAATTCTTTGTTCGGCTGAAGTGTTTACCCAACCAACAGCGCATTGGATATGTCTCCTCGAATGGTGACGAAACGTTTGCAAATCAATTGCCAAGCTCGACGAACAGATCAACAGCCACCTGATCAATTACCAACTTTGGTTTAGTTTTGAAAATTACAATGAACTGTCTGTAGAAGAGCGGATACTTTAGAGGACATGCTCCTTCCAGATGGGGACAGCTGGTATTAGTGTGATTGTACATGCCGCATTTTAGGCAATAACAGTATCAACCATAAAGTTTCCTAATCGAGTTTTTGAGCTTCCAAAGCCTGTGAACGGAATCTTCAACTTGCATGTGACGAAATCTAGCTTGGGTTAGTTTAACAAGGGCAGCATTTGGTCCCGAATATCGTTACTTATAAAATTTGGCTTAGAAGATTACAGAAAAACAATGAGACGGAAGAATTTCTATTCCTCACTAGAGATGAAAACCCAAAAAACGTGCGACTACCTTCCTGTCCAAAAAGCAGACAAAAGCAAACTCTGGTCCTTCATCTCTCTTAAGATAAGTTCAACGGCTGAAGGAATCTTGAAGGGACCAACTGAATGTCCTTCCGGTTGAGCTGTTAAAGAATGTTTTCACTGGGAGGAAACGTCATATTCCGGTATCCGAAAGCGTGGATATATCCGCGTACCACCGGTTATGTACGGCCATATGCAATCTTTTGGTCGACGACCAAGATCACAACTTGAATATGTATAAACAGCCTTATCTCACCCAACCACACCGCGGAAGACATAAGCCTAGCCATAACAAAAAACGAACACATAACTGACCACAAATCATTGACCTTAGAGCCTGTTTTATGAGACCCCTCAAAAAAAATTTTGGCAACCATCAAGTCACTTATTTCATCAGTAAGGATATCGTGTAAGTCTATCGATTTCATCTTCCTCTTCGCTAAGAATTGAGCAGTCTAAACCTCTGCCAGAGGTAACAGGTCGGCCGGATCTCCTGCACTTACACGAGTACTGCATCAGAACAATTTAGTGAGAGAGCTTGTTTGTAACTAATGTGGACTACAGTCTCATTAACGCCTTCTTATTACCGTGAATCCAGGTATAGATGGCCGTTTGACCGCCTGGTGCACTTGGCCAAACCACAAAAGTCGATGAATATGCGAGCCAGCTGCTCACTGCCGCGTACAAGCTGGTCAAAAAATTGATACTAAGCATACAACTCATCTGTCAAGGGCGAGTAAAGAACAACCAGTAAAATCCGTGTAAAGGAAAAACGGTTGTTCCATTGGCAGTCGTGTAGTCCCGTTACGTTCGCAGCTGGTTTTTCTAATTGTAACACGTTTGGTTTGATAAAATGCTGCCATTCAATCTGATGTGGTCTTCAGACTTAATGATTAAATGGTTGATATTTGCCTGCATAAATCCATTGGCCTACTTGTAACCAGGCGGGTGACCAATTGGTATAAGATTTAATCCCTCTGTTCACGTGATAGGTATCAGTAGTGTGAGTCCTAAAAAAATATATGTACGTTTTCGACTTCCATAAGGGAGAAGCTGGCAAGAATTTGAGTGTAACTCTCATAATATATACTACTAGATATAAGTTTTCAGTAGTTAATGACGTTAATGAATTATCCAACCTGACGATGATTAGTTTCCTGACCGCTGCAGAATCTCTTTCGATAAAAAATGTACACGGTCAGATGATTAAGGCCGCACATCCACACGAGTGGTTAATGTGACCGTTTTATTGCAGTCTTCCCGACTAATCCACGCTACTACGTATCTTCGGCCAACCCTATTAAACCTGTGATCATATATTTCAAGTCCATAGCCAAGGTAATCGGACTTTAGGTGCATTCCGTCGATATATCGATCGGGCCAAGGTGGTCGGAGGAGCATAGAGGAATGCGTGTTGTACAGAACTCAGATGAAAAGAATCGATTTTTCGGTGAGCACTGCTTTGATTCCGTATTCAGATCAATATCATTATCAGTGAAACGTTCGGGAAACAGTTTTATGTGTGGATAGTTGAATGCGTATCCACTTCTGTCATCGGGGATTCCAACAATCCCCAGGAAACAGTGTACTCTAAGGACGGTTTCCCAAGCAGGAAACTCGCCCCTTAAGTGGACTAATATATCCCGCACCTACAGACGTTTGATTGCTGAGTGGTGTAAAAAAAAACGCCACGAGAGGAATGAGATATGTTATGGTCAAACAGGGGACAGCATTTTATTGCCAGGATCGTTCCTTTACGTATTTCTTTCTCGCGACAGTCTACACCGATGAATCAAATCTGCGTGGTTAATAATGCCATGCGCTCATTTGCAGGAAGCGGGGCAGTTTAAAAATCGCGGACCTAACGAACTGGTCGACTGGGTAGAGTTGAAAATTTGAGACCCAGTGTGTATACATAGAACGTCCTTTCGGCCTACATCAGTCGGAAAGATACACCTCGGCAGACACACATATATCTGGGTAGAGTTGTCCATCCTGATCAAGACATCCATGGCCACTGAAAGTCACCTTGTTTACCTGGAAATATGGAAGACGACGTGTTGGCGCGGGTCGTTTTCACGAGATACAAACAAAAAATCATAACAGTGAATCATGAATAAAAAAACAGTGCGATGCAGTGTAATAAAGTACATGTAAACTGAAACTGAGTTCGTATAGTTAGCCAGAAGAAATCTTGGGAAACCGGGAAGTATGGGACAGGTTGGCATAGATGAGTTCGTATAGTTAGCCAGAAGAAATCTCGAGAAACCGGGAAGTATGGAACAGGTTGGCATAGAAACCACAGCGACGTCGAAGCCCATTCGTTTTTTGAGTGACGCGAAAAAATTCAGATGGTGAAATTCGAGTCATTAATGATCAGAATATTGATTACTATGTAACAATGTTCGTTTTGGAATATCCGTCAAACACATCGACAGTTTAACACGCAAATGTGTGTTGACTAACCTCTTTTGCTTGCAATGCAACCGTTTATCACTCACAATACTTGAAAAATAAGGCCGTTTAGCCACTGACTAAGCATGCTATCAATGAGATATCATATTGTCTGATTCCTTGGATGACTCTTTACCGTCTTAACATTTCCTGACGAATATTTTAATGAAAGCGAACTGCCGGCCACCAAAAGTTTTATCGATTAATGATAACCACTTTTCTGTCCGTATACCTGAAGCAGTTAGTTGCGGTGTTTCAGGAACTAATTTCAAAGTTAGATTCTCGCCGATGATAAAATCAGAGGCTTTTGGACGATAGTTCTAGTGATTCAACGAGAACATTTCCGTTGATAATCCGTAAATCACGATGTCTTCTCGAAATAGCTGTGGGCACGTCATGGATCTACGCCGATCACCTTGACGTAGATTATTCCACTTTCAGTTGCTACCCAAAGACACAAGTGTTACACACGTGATATTGCAGCGATGTGTGTCAATGGCACCAGGTACGGAAACAGTGTCAAACATATTCAACGGTTGCGTTGGCTACAGTTCCACCATCCCAGTAACAAGAAGAGTTGAAACGAACCCAAATGCCCCTCGTGTGCCCTGGTAAATACAGATTGTGAATGCGATCGTCACAATCGATTATCACGTGGAAGCCACTGATCTGCCAGGCTACTTGACAAGTGACAATAAGTCAGTATTTCAAATGTGTACGGTATGCCGGCGCGTTTGTCTTTGACGTAAAATTTGCAAAATATAGAAATTCTAAGACAGTCACTTGAGAAAATTACAGCATGGATCAAAAGAATTCACGCACGTTCATACCACTCTCGTCTGTACGGTCGTCCACTTTTTCTGGCCTAATTATTCCAGTGAGTCCATACCAAAGGGAAGCATTGGACTCGAGTTTTGCTCTCATCAGAGCTCATCAGCAGTACATATCCACAGGCTCTGCCAGCCTGTTCAGACGTGAAAATTCAGATGCGTCCAACGTGCGTTGTTGGAGTAGTGGTGATACGCTCGCCTCGCACGTCAGATGTCCGGGGCTCAAATCCCAGCACGGCCATTGGATATGCACTGCTGATGAGGTCTAATGAGCACGAAACTCGAGTTTAGTGCGCCTCCCTTTGGTATGGACTCACCGGAATGATTACACCAGGACAGAAGGACGACCGTTCAAACGAGAGTGGTGTGAATATGAGCAAAATACCTATCTCACAAAACCCCACAACTGCAATTCACCAATTGATTTGAACAAAGCAAAAGTTTACGAATTACCTGCTACATGGAGAGTGACATTTGATCTCTCGGTAACTTCTTGTGATTATGGCTCGATTATGTTTTACAAGAGCACACACAGGAAGGGGCTGATGTACACAAATTGGTGTAAATCGTAAACTCGATAAACTGTTGTTATCTGGTGCAATAAATAGTCACCTGTCGTTGACCATACCCAAGTAGAAGGAACAGCGCTCGAGCACCAACTTCATGGAGGAGATAGTAATATATGTGACAGATGCATAAATATTGGTGTATCCATGTATACAGATAGATAGATAGATAGATAGATAGATAGATAGATAGATAGATAGATAGATAGATAGATAGATAGATAGATAGATAGATAGATAGATAGATAGATAGATAGATAGATAGATAGATAGATAGATAGATAGATAGATAGATAGATAGATAGATAGATAGATAGATAGATAGATAGATAGATAGATAGATAGATAGATAGATAGATAGATAGATAGATAGATAGATAGATAGATAGATAGATAGATAGATAGATAGATAGATAGATAGATAGATAGATAGATAGATAGATAGATAGATAGATAGATAGATAGATAGATAGATAGATAGATAGATAGATAGATAGATAGATAGATAGATAGATAGATAGATAGATAGATAGATAGATAGATAGATAGATAGATAGATAGATAGATAGATAGATAGATAGATAGATAGATAGATAGATAGATAGATAGATAGATAGATAGATAGATAGATAGATAGATAGATAGATAGATAGATAGATAGATAGATAGATAGATAGATAGATAGATAGATAGATAGATAGATAGATAGATAGATAGATAGATAGATAGATAGATAGATAGATAGATAGATAGATAGATAGATAGATAGATAGATAGATAGATAGATAGATAGATAGATAGATAGATAGATAGATAGATAGATAGATAGATAGATAGATAGATAACATACATACTTACATACATACATACATACATACATACTTACATACATACATACATACATACATACACACATAGGAATTCACCTGGATTTTCACGAAGTCTGTTCTTCTCTTCGCAGCACAATTGTACTTTTTAAAACGGAACCTGAATTTAGGTAAGTTTGGTTCGCTGATTCAGAACAATCTGTTTGAAGGATAATTACGACTTCTGTGTCTTCTGCTGCAATCACTTCATAATAGCTGCGGTGTGTTAAACTTGTAGTGTTCTCCGACTTTCCCTTCACACATCACAGGACAATGCGAACACCCAAGGATGGTTGCCGATTAGGTCGATCAGTACCGCAAGTAGCAAGGTTCAGTAATAGATTAGAATCTATTATTTACCTGCTTCCACTAGTGTCACGGATGTGCCACGTTTTTTATTTAATGTATGTAGCCCGAGAATGGATAAAAGCCTGCCAAAATTAACAACTGTATTGGCCAAGTCATAAAAAGTTGATGCTTTATAAGTTTTGATAATATACCAGCTGATTGTGAACTAATTGAGTTTGCTTACAAGACGATGTCCAGGTATTGAACATTCCAATATTCCTCATACTACCAGCAAAATCTAAGTAGTCCGACAAGTCACATGCGTATGAGAAGGCGTCCTTCAATGAGCCACACAGCATGTGAGAGTGTGGTGCGAACAGTTTAGCTGTCAATTGCTACCCCGCAGATTATCGCTTGGAAGCACCCCGGAGATTCAAAAGCTACTGTTGATTATTTCTAGTGAAGTAAAAAACAAGTTTACGGGGCTCCTGGTATGTTGAGACCACACACTCCAATGTTCAGCCACACCTTTCTGAAAGCTCATGTACTATGCATTTTCACATACGTTCCGAGAAAATTGTACCAAACTGTACGCAATCTGCGAGGTACACGCATTTGCAAATTAGCAAAGCAACCTATGGAAAAGCATACGGACAGAGAGACGAATGTTGGTTTAACACTGGTTTGTGCGGCGAAGAGAAACATATCCCAGGACGAGATATTCATAATCCTCATCATCGTCCGTACGTACCGAATCCAATCCATGTCGACCTCCCAATTGAGTCTCAGATGCACCAAGCCTGCCCACTTGCGCATTCATATCTCCGGAAACCACCACAATGTCTGAGCTTTTAGCTCGCCGCAGCAGCGCATTCAGGGCGTCGTAAAACCCGTCTCTGACGGTGTCAGTGCTACAATCAGTTGGGGCATAGGCAGACACGATAAACAGACATCTATCAACTTGCCGC